>NC_141990.1:53243406-53546291 GCF_049901715.1 Pseudonaja textilis | reverse complement strand
TTCCCAGGCTTGGGTTATCCGCTACAAGTAAAATTTGCAGGACTGGGAGATCACAGGATAGAACAATAGAAGGTATGTTACTTTCTCCATTTTGAAACAATCTGATTTGAAAACAACTGTATGATCAGAGTTCTTCTGAGGAGGCCCTTTCTACTATATTACCAATACATGAAAGTTTGCATTCCTGCACTTGGAAATAGGATTTCACCAGTTGTACCCCAGCTGTGAAATATCTTATACAGGAAGGTTAGATTGGCTCCAAGTAGAAAGAAACAATTTTTGATTAAATCTGGGCCTACATATATGGGTCGGATGATTGAGTAGCTGAAATTGAAGTAGACATGGACATAGGATTATATATTTTTATTACTGAAGCAGTTATGAGTCAGGACTGGAACCACAGGGAAATGGATTAATTTGTTCACTTTATGGTATGATAAAATTCCCACAAATGTTTTTAGCTTTGGCAATTTTCTCTAAGATAGCAGTGCTGCATGTATCTAACTGTGGCATATGTGACAGGAAGGCATGTTTGTGCACTTATATATTAACATAAATGAGAATCATCCATCTAATGAATGCTACACACATTGCTCCAAGTCCAGTCCTCAAATTTAGATGACATAAAGAAAATAAGCAAAAAAAAAAAAACCACTGGCAAAGAAAGTGATGTGTTGGATTTAACTTTCCCCTTTAATATATAATCAGAGCAGATGGAAACACTTAGCTGACCTTGGTTGATCTCATAAAACCTAAGCAAAGTCAGTCCTAATACTTAGACAGGATGCCTTGAGGAAATCCTAGGGCGATAGACTGTACTGTAGATTGGGACAAAAAGGAAAAAGAAATCCTGAAAGAAAGCAAACACTAGTTTTGTACCGATGCCAAGAAACTGATGCATCCCTGTCTACATTTAAGCTCCACTCCAGGGAATCTTTACTGTTCTTTTTCTTCAGATATATAACTGGTGTTGTTATAACTGCTTGATCAGGGATATGTGCATAGCTAGCTGAACTGAAGTAATTACAATGTATAATGCATTATTACAAGTAATAGAAGAGATTTCATCTGACACAGAACAAAGGTCCCAGAATATTAGGCAGTAGCACAAACAAGATATACAGATGACCTTCACCTTCTCATCACCAGAGCAGATTATACAATTATAAAACAACCTAAAGCACTGGATAAAGGAGCAAGGAAAAGAAAAATGTGTGTGTGGGAGGAAAGGCAGGTGAAAACAGAATAAATTTCCTCACCAGTTCTGAGTCAATGTTAAAGTGTTAACTCAGTGCTGCTTTGGGAGCAAATAAGGAAGCAAGGATTCAGACTGTCTGGCTTATATATCATATTTTGTATGGGTTCAGGCTTTTTTTTTTCCTGGAGGAAGTTTTTGTTTGTTTGCTTCTGCTTTGGAATAGTGTTTATTCACAGGGCTAACTTATTAGTAAGGATAGCTGATTCTGCTGCTCCTGGACCAACTGGACAGCTATGAAAAGGAGAAATCACCTTGGAATTTATCTGAGACAATTTCAAACATGAGAAATGAGGAGGAGACAAACCCATTTATTTTCATTCATGAACAAATGGATATTTCAAATAGGCTTTTATATAAGCTCTTATTCCCCTTCACATCTCCACAAATAACAACTAGGACTTTATTATATCCTTGCAGCATCTGTTTACTATTAACATCTAATTAACTGTTCCCAGAGAAACAAAAAGCACACATCCCAACAGCTGGACGATGCTCCAATAAAACAATAATGAGGTTCTACCATATCAAGCAATTGAGTCTCTTTCCGTTTTCCTTCACTGCCAGAGGGGGCCACTTACTCTCCATATGGTCTCCCTTGAGCTGCAGGCCGAGCTGCGTAATAGTATTGCTTATATTCATCCATCCACACTTCCGCCGTGCGCTTAGTGTTTCTAAGGAAAGACATTTTAAAAAGAAAGGAGAAAGAAACGCTTGCATGAAAGAGTTTAAATTTGATGTTTCTCATTAAAAAAAAACAGCAAGGATAAGAGAGAAGGAAAGCAGCAGTTCATTTTTGTGAGAGAAATCTAGAGGGGGAAAAAAATGACCAGTGACAGATTTCAGTTCTTAAAGACTGTTTCACGTATTATATTTTCTCAGAGATACAATATGAACATATTTGCCCCGGAACTAACCAGAAACAGTAATTAACTATAGCTTCCATTATGTATAAACTGGAAAGTATAGTAACCCATGGCAAATACAGGTAGTCCTTGACTAACAATCACAATTGAGCCCAAAATTTCTGTTGTTAAGTGAGACATTTGTTAAGTGAGTTTTGCCCCATTTTATGACCTTTATGACACAGTTGTTAAGTGAATCACTGCAGTCGATCAATTAGTAACTCAATTGTTAAATGACTCTGACTTCCCCTTTGACTTTGCTTGTCAGAAGGTTGCAAAAAGTGATCACATGACCTTGGGACACAGCAACAGTCATAAGTACGAAGCAGTTCCCCAATACCTGAATTTTGATCACATGATCATGGGGGTGCTACAGTACAAAGATTGTAACTGTGAAAAATGGTCACTCTTTTTTAATGCCATTATAACTTTGAACAGTCACTCAATGAACTGTTGTAAGTTGAGGCCTACCATTCAGAAATGGTAAGTTAGATTTCTTGCACCTTCCTAGCTGGTTCCCCAGTTGTAATAAAGGAAAAGTGAAAACTTAGGAAATGGGATGTTTGCAGGTACTCCATGTACCTGCAAACATCCCATTTGCTAAGTTTTCACTTTCACTTGACCTGGATTCAGAACCAAAGAAATATTGCAAAGGTACCTGTAATATTTTTGGCATTCTGATGCCTTAACCTAGTTTGCCACAGTCAAACAGCATGTACAGATGTGAGGAATTACAAGCCTGAAATATCCATCTGTTTGACTGTGGCAACCTAGGTTAAGGCATCAGAATGCCAAAAATATTACAGGTACCTTTGCAATATTTCTTTGATTCTGAATCCAGGTTTATCAGACAGTAAATTAAGATTCATACAAAGGCAATGGATAATATTTTCATGGCGTATTTGATTGAAAAATCCTCAATCAAATTATATAATTTCTTTTCATATAGATAACTGTTAAACATATACCAGAAAAAAAATGATTTATTAAAAAGAAATGGGCCCATTTAAACTGATAGAAAAGGACTGCCTTACTGGTATTTATTAAAGGGCTGTACAATGATTTAGATCTGGTTTAGAACAGATTCTTTCAGATGTGTGGAAGTGTAAACTTGACATCTCTACTTTAATGGCAATCATTAAAGTAACTATATGTATTTCTAAGATTGATTAACTGCAGTAGAAGACTTCCATATAAAGGCCTGATAGAAAGCCTTAGTGCAATATAATGCAGGAAGGCTGTGTTTTGCATTTTATCAGCAGAAAGTAACACTAATTCAATTTTTTATTACAGTTTGTTCGGTATTTTGGCTGGATAATTTTCATGTTTTACACAGGCCTAAAAAAGGAATCTTCCAGGTTTCGGCAGAAAGCAGTATAATAAACAAACAGAACAATATTGTCATTCCACACACTCAAGCATTGCAAAAATGGTAGGTTTTTCAATTCATACATTAACAAATGAATATAATTGGTGGGTTTTTGTGAATCTCTCTCCCTATTCTTTAAGAATATCTAGAGTGTTGCTTTGCAAAAAGATTAGTGAATGATGTATGAATTTTGCACTTAGAAGCATAGGTATTGTTCCTCTGATGAGCAACCTTGACATACTTGAGTTAGTGTCTAGCAGCTAATAGAGATATATGAAGAAGTATATGTAATCCAATAGTTGGGGCTCTTAGATCTTCACTGGGATGATTTCATTATTCATTCTGTCTCCTGTTTGTTTCCCCCACCCCTCTTGCTCTCCAAGGTTCACCTTATTCATTTAAAGTTTGATCAAGGTCTATTCAGGTAGGCTACATTCCCTCTTCCCTTTGCAATTTCTTTTCATCTGCTCTACTGCTTTGATTAACTATCCATAAGCAGACTTGCAATCCCAAATATGAAGCTGATCAGAGAACTTGCTGAGTAGTGTAACTTCTAAAAAAAGAGAGAAAAACAACCCAATATCCATCTGTAGCTCCACTGTAGCAATGGAATGCTGCTGCTCAAAACGAATGCCATATATTTGCTCCATCTATAAAAACAAACAAGAAAGTTCGCAACTATACTTTGCACAAATGTCCTGGAATGTCCATACGACCTGGAGATGGGATTTCTATTACCTCATGCACCATTTTAATATTTTTGAAGAACCCCAAAACAACCAATATTGTTTTACCTACATTCAGCACCACAAGGTTCCAAAGTGAAATTAATGTGCATTTTCTTATGGCAGTTGCACTGCTGCAGAGATTATTTTACATGCACATGCCTGAATATTTGGGGCTCTTTTTAAACACAGTGACAGATTTTCCAGTAATCTGAGTGGAGAACCAACTCAGCAACTATCCCCTTTGACTCTATTGAGTGCCCTTAAATAGTTAAATTAGGTAATGAGCAATGGGATTTTTTTTTAAAGGTCCTATTATTAGGCCTGATGTCAATAGCAATGAGGTTAGACTTTTCCAGTACATGGCACGTGTTTACTTTCAACCTCTTTAGCACAAATCAAAGTGGCCATGATTAGAAAATATAGGACATGTCCACTGAGCACCATGACATTAGAAGAAATTCAGATATTCTATGGAGGAAGGAAATCCCTTTAGTGAGTCTGCCTACATCTCACTTTAAAGGTACCACTTAGACTGACCTCAGAACAGCCATCTGTATATAATGCACAATCATAATTTCATTGGCATTCTTAGCAAATACTTCAAAAATTAGATTCCACCAAATGCTGAGCACATCAACAGTACTCACATGTAGCCATGTTTTGAAGGCCTCACTGAGCGGGACAATTTTCATATTAAGAAAGTAGCATTGACACTCCCATTCTATTCTCCTCAATATATCATGCCGTTGGTGGAGACTGACTCTGAGTCAGAGGAGGAACAGCTGACAGGGAGTGGAAGTGTGGCTCTGGAGGTTGTGGAGGAGGCTGGGGAAAGGCAGAGGCTGGCTGGGCAGTCAGAGGAGGACCCAGGCCCATCCCTTCTCCATCCTAGGGAATTCAGGGAGGAGAGGATAAGGATCTGCTTATCCTGTGGTCTACTCAGGAGGAGAGGGCCTTGATCCTCTTCATGGGATGCAGCTGTGACAACTGAATAAGAGGATGGACATGCGTACAGGCGAACACTGGAAACAAAGCATAGAAATATCTCTAGTTTATGGTTCCTCTCTGAGTTTGGCATCCTTCCCAGTGTGTGTTTTGTTATCTGTGGATGTCCTCCAGCCCTTATCTTGTCTGGTTTGTGTTATATTTTCCATCTTTCTTGTAAGTGCTTGTGTAGGAGCTTTTTTGTCTTCCATGAAGGATATTTGGAGCTTGGAAGCAAAGTGAAGGAATAAAAGGGGCTTCACTGGGTTTTTGTGACTGTGTTTATTTTGTATCCCCAACCTGGGTCATCACACAATACTTCTACTTTTTAGAACTTCTGCTGTTCCCCTACAAACAATTTTTCAATTCTTCATTCTTCCTAATGTGCTAGTTAAACTACAGATAGTCCTCAACTTATGACCACAATGTGAGCCCACAATGTATGTTGTTAAGTGAGACAGTTGTTAAAAGAATTTTGCTCCATTCTATAACTTTCTATAACTTTCTTGCCATCATTGTTAAGTGAATCACTGCAGTTATTAAGTTAGTAATGTGGTTGTTAAGTGAATTTGGCTTCTCCATTGATTTTGCTCGTGAGGTTGCAAAATGTGTTTGTGTGACCAAGGACACTGTAACAGTCATAAATGTGAGTCAACTGCCAAGCGCCTAAACTTTGATCACATGACCACAGGGATGCTGCATAGGTCATAAGTGTGAAGTGGTCATAAGTAACTTTTCTCAGTGATGTAACTTTGAATGGTCACTATGATGACCCAGGGCGTGGCACAAAAGCAACACAGTCAAATAAGCAAGAAGTGTCCCTTTAATACCTCCAACATTACCCCCAATGCCCAGGTTACCTTCGGCTGGAGAAAAAACTCTCCCAAGAAACAGTCCTTAAGTGGAGGAAATTGAGTCCGAAAACAAAGTACATACGAACTGTAAATAAAAATCAACACAAACCACACTGCAGTAATTAACCTGACAGGGCTGGAGAAGGAATTGCAGACTTGAAAGCCCAGCAAAACACACACAGTTGGGAAGATGGCAGGAATTCAGACAAGCCTCGACAATACCAGATAATTCACGATTTGCTCCCAACAACTTTGCTGTGTGCAGCCTCCCTTTTTAAACACTGTGTTCCCAGCTGCAGCTAATGAAGGGAATCAAGGCCCTTTCCTCCCCCATAAGCCATGCAACTCATGTTGCTCCCGTCTCCATTCCTCCCTGTGTGCCCTAGGATGAAGGTGGGGGCTGGCTCTTCCTTCGAATTCCCTCTCTTTTGCTTTACCTCTCTCCTGCTCTGCCCAGCCGGACTTTGCCCTTCCCCAGTTTCTTCCACAGCCAATGGAGCCACACTCCCACTCCCTCTCAGCTGCTCGGCCTCCCCCTCCAAATCAGATTCCAATGGGGGCATGACAGTCACTAAATGAACTGTTGTAGTCGAAGACTACCGTATAGCATTAAACCCACACTTTTACACATCCCACATTGGGTTGTGATCTTGGGACCTACGACCTTCTGTAGAATTTATTTCACTTTCAGTGAGAAGTATGTGAAAAGAAAAGAAAAAAACCCACCAAACCTACTTTATATAAGTGTTGGCATTTCCTTCTGGGAAGATGTAAGGGTGCTTCTTCCGGAAGACATGGCCAACCCGACTGCAGGGGATGATTTCCAAGCTCCCGCCACACATCCACACTCGGAAAGAGATTTCTATGAAAGACAGGCTCAACTTCAGATTTTTTTAAACTCCAAGACCAGATGGGATTTTGGCTTATCCCTAACTTTTCCCTTTCTCACATCAAACCGTGCAAACCCATTATTGTGAGCAAGAACTTTTCTGGGCAATCTGCCGTCTGAAGTGCTTTCCAAAGCTCTTTACTGCCAGCCTGATATTTATTAATTTGAACTCTCTATATAACATTGAACAATGATGATATCCAGAGCAGTGGTGGGATTCTAATTTTTTTACTACCAGCTCTGTAGGCATGGCTTGGTGGGCATGACTTGGTGTGTATGGCAGGGGAAGGCTACTGTAAAATCTCCATTCCCACCCCACTCCAGGGGAAGGTTACTGCGAAATCCCCATTCCCACCCCACTCCTGGGGGAAGGTTACTGCAAAATCCCATTCCTTCCCCACCCCACTAACTTGCTTTCGAGCTGTGTTCTCCTGTGCAAGGCAACAAAAGAAGACCCAGCCGATCCACTGGAACTTGGGACGCAGAGAATAGATGGGGATGGGGCCAGTCAGAGGTGGTATTTGCCGGTTCTCTGAACGATTCAAAATTTCCACTACCGGTTCTCCAGAACTGGTCAGAACCTGCTGAATATCACCTCTGATCCATAGTGAGTTTATAAGCAGGCCCCTTAGTTTACTTCAATTATTAACTACTTTAAACTATTTAACTTACTAAATGTTTTAGACAGGTTTTAGACTAGGTTTATTATTATTATTATTATTATTATTATTATTATTATTGTTGTTGTTGTTGTTGTTGTTGTTGTTGTTGTTTTAATTATTTTAATTTTTAAATACTCTGTAGTGTGATTGTGATGTGGAGTTTGGGGCACTGTGGTGGAGTAGCTTTCAAATTTCATTGTATTCGTGGAATGCAATGACAATAAAGGTATTCTCTATTCTCAAGAGAAACATGCTAATTCCTAATTCCTGTAATTATTGGGACCCTGCATAATACAGAAACCATGCCCTTTGTGGCAAATCCTGATTTTACTAGCAAGTTGGGGGAAAAAAAGAGAATCAGACAAGGAGGCAAAATGAATATAATTGCAACAATGAGATCGGGGGCAATAAAAGATGCCAACGTATCGAATCTTGCTTACTTTTGCCAAGGAAAGAAGGAGGAATTCTAACAAAATAATTGAAGATTGGACATCAGGTCAGAATTTACAAACAAGAAACTGACACAGAGTAGAAGTAGGCCAGCCCATCCAATTCTTTCCCCCAGTGTGAAGTCAATTGCCAGAAGGATGTAACCAGTTTTTGGTTAAAGCAGTAAGAAGGCCCATTGAGATGTATCAAAGTACAGACTGACATTACGGAAATAAAGCTGTTTCACCTAAATAGCCCACGCTTAACAGCTAAGTCAGAATCTGGCTCTATTTCAAAAGGTGCTTTCCCATTGTGAAATCTATGAGGTTTCAAATTTTGCTGCAGGTTAAAAATCTGCCTTAGTGTTGCCTGTGTGGATGTTGACAAGGCCCAGAAGAAAAAAATACCTCTCTGTACACTAAATGCCAATCCCATATAGTTTTATTTGAACAGAAATACTATGCATCTCATCATGGTGGGAAGACAAATTTAACAAATAATAAATATAATAATAATGACGGTGATTAAGTAACTTTCATGTCTTTTCTACCTGTCATCCCAGTACCAATTATGGAGTAGAATAATGTAATAGCTGTTCTACCTTTTTAATATTCTTTATCTTTAACTTACTCATGGCTTGTATAGCCTTTCAAACAGAGGATGACTTTAAAGAGAAGATGCATCCTCTGCAAATTAGGATACAGGCTATATTAGTGTTATTATTAGTATTATTATTATTAGTGTTAAGTAGCGGGAATGAGACTTAGGACACCAGCATGATTCCAATTTGTTTTACTTCCGCATAGGACTGAGTGCCGAAGAAACCGTGGCAGCCCTTGTTATAGTCGGGCTGCTCGTGGCTGTGGCCAGTGACAGCTCTTCAAAATTCCCGCCGCCACGGACTGATCAATTGCAGGTAAGTATGCTAATACATAACACCCTTCCCCATCTGGTCCGGTCCAACCAATCTGAGCCTCGCCTACCTTACATAATCACGTGGGTAGGCAGGGCTTTTATGGGTTTGACTGGACCTCCGCAACTCAGTTGTGGGTTGGCCTCTGGACTGTTCGGACGGATCTGTTCTTCCTTCCTTCCGTCTTCTTGGAAGCTCCTGGAAGGTTGAGATGGCCATGTCGCTCCTGCCAGGAATTTCCTGGCTGGTTGAGTTGGTTGAGCCGCTCCCACCAGGGGCTGCTTTCCCACTATCCTTCTGGACCTGTTCCTGTCTCCCCGACCTGCCTTCTTCCCTGGCCTCAGGTACGTGTTTGCGTTTCCCAATCGGGACTACTGTTAGTAGTGGTTGTTGCGTAGTTGTCAGGGTTTGTTCTGTTATTTCTCTTGTTCATGGAGGGTCTTCCCCTCCCTTTCTACTTGTGTTTTGTCTGTTTGAGGGGTCTCCCCCCTCTTCCATGGGTCTGTTTAGGTTTCCCTTCATGGCTCTAGTTTTGAGCTGGTCTACATGCCTCCTCCAGCTCCTCCTGTCCTCGGTTTCTACCCTGTATGAATGGGGTCCAGTTATCTGGGTCACTTTTTCTGGTATCCACAATGGTTCCTCCATGAGATTTTTTGTGTATACTGGGTCCCCTGTTTGAAATGTGCGGCAATTAATGGAGGAATCTGCTGGTTTTCCTGGGCTATATGTGGGGTGTAGTCTGTGTAGGTGTGATCTTAGTTTCCTCCCCATTAGTAATTCTGCTGGACTTTTATTTGTTGTGGCACTGGGTGTCATGTGCTGAATGCTTAGTAGCTTATCTATCGTTTCTTGTGTGTCCCAGGTCCCAGCTTTTGTAATGCTTCCTTCGTGTAACGTACCATGCATTCTGCCTATCCATTCATGGCTGGGTGTCCCAGCACTGTCAGTGTGTGCCTTATCCCATGTTGTGCTAAAAACTCCTCAAATGTTGTTGCCGTGAATTGTAGCCCATTGTCAGATACAATTAGATCTGGCAAGCCATGTGTTGCAAAAAAATTTCTGAGCTGTCTAATGATGGCTTCTGTTGCGGTGGAGTGCATGATGCTTACTTCTAGCCATTTGGAATAAGCGTCTACGACTATTAAAAATGTATATCCTTTGGTTGGGCCTGCAAAATCAATGTGTAGTCTTGACCATGGTCCCCTTGGTTTTCCCATTCGTGTTTTGGTGCTGTGGGGGGTGTTGGCCTAGATTCCTGGCAGAGTTTACACAATGCCACCCAGTCCCCTATTTCCTTATCCATCCTTGGCCATCATACATAACCTCTTGCCAGGGATTTCATTTTTACAATACCCGGGTGTCCCTCATGTAACAATTCAAGTATGCGTTTCCTTAAAACACCCGGTATGACCACCTGATCCCCCCATAGTACACATCCCTTTAGCATTGAGAATTCTGTTTGTCTATTCCAGAACAATTTGGTGGTCTTGTAGCTCTCAGTTTCTGGTCATCCTTTTCCTACCCAATTTAAAATCCGTTCCAAGGTTTTGTCTCTAGCTGTTTCCCTAGCAATGTCTGCTGCCGTCACAGCTAGATTTTCTAATGTCTCTATTTGTAGTGTAGATGTGGTTGGTGCTGGATTGCCTTCTATGTCAGGTAGAGGGCAACAGTTAAGCGCGTCAGCATGATTTATGTCTTTTCCGGGTCAGTAGGTCAGTTTGTAGTTATAGGCAGCCAGGAATTCTGACCACCTTGTCATTTGTGGTGATAATATATTAGGTGTAGCTTTGTTTCCTGCGATTATGCCCAGGAGTGGCTTGTGCTAAGTGTGCAGGTTCTCCCGTAGATATATTTGTGGAAACATTTTATTCCTGTGACAACGGCCAATACCTCTTTGTCTAGTTGACTGTAGTTCTACTCGGCTTTGACAGAGTCTTTGAATAGAAGGCTATGGGTGCTTCTTTCCCATGGGGTAGTACATGGCTGAGTACAGCACTGACACCGAAAGGTGATGCATTGCAGGTTAGTGTTATTGGAAGTGTCTCGCTGTATTGTATTAGTACGCGGTCTGATGTGATCAAGTTTTTTATCTCCTGGAATGCCCTTTCTTCTCGTTGCCCCCAGGACCAGGTTGCTTTCCTGTCAAGCAACCTGTGTAGTGCTTCCGCAATGGTTGCTTTCTGCGGTGGAATATATTATAAAAGTTAATGAGTCCTAAGAAAGCTTGTAGATCGATCGGTTTTATTTGTGGGTCTGGGGGCTTCCTTGATTGCTCTGACTTTATTTTCAATGGGGTGGATTCCTTCACTGTCTATAAGGTATCCTAGGAATTCAACTTTATTGGTGGCTATTTAGCACTTCTCCTTTTTTTACTTTTAGTCCTGCCTCCTTGAATTTGCCTAGGACTTCCCTTAGGCGATCACGTAGTGGTTCTTTGTTCCTGGAGGATACTAGAACATCATCAAAGTATGGTACCACCCCCTTTATCCCTTGCAATAGGCGTTCCATGAAGCTTTGGGACACCTTTGGGCAATGCTGACACCAAATTGTAGTCTGTTATATTTGAATGCCCCCCTTTGCATCACAATTACCTGGGCTTCCACTGTTTTGGGGTCAACGGGCAACTGTTGGTATGCCTGTGCAAGGTCTAGTTTTGCTAATATTCCCCCCCCCCCCGGAATGTAATAGATGCTGTACCACTGGAACCGGATATGCGCTTTGTTGTAGTGCATGGCTAAGGGTTGCTTTGTAGTCCCTGCAGATGTGCACCGACCCACCCGGTTTAATTGGTGTAACAATTGGGGTTTCCCACTTAGCATGGTCAATTGGTTCTAAAACCCCTTGTGCGATGAGTTTATCCAATTGCTCATTGATTTTTGGTTTTAGTGCAAAAGGAACCCACCTCACTTTCAGTCTTATGGGGGCTATATTTGGGTTTAGACTAAAGGAAATTGGGGACCCCTAGTACTTTCCCAGTTCCCCGTTGAATACGTCTCAGAATTTTTCCATCAGGTCGTCTTCCCACTCTGTTTTGGTTATGCTGTTTATCCCTGTGACCTCGATTCCTAATGGTGCAAACCATACGAGTCCCAAAAGGATGGGTCAGTTCTGGTCAACTATGGTTAATGGAAGAATTTTGGTATATTTTTTGAATGTTGCCTTGAATTTTCTGGTACCTACTATGGGGATTTTGTTCCCCTGGTAGTCTTTCAGTGTTAGTGTTTGTTTTTCGAGTTCTTCCCAGCTCATGTCTGGTATCAGTCTTTTTATGGTGTCCCATGATACCATTGACAAGTATGAGCCTGAATCCACTTCCATCCAGCACGGCTGGCCTTCTATGGTGACCTGGACATATACTTTCTTGGCATTTGTTATGCTGGAGTGTCCGATGGTCACTGTCTGGTGTGTTTCTTCCTTTCCATTGCTTGTTTCTTTCCCTCGCCTGCTTCTATTGTCTTGGTCCAATGGCTCCCTGTTTGTCTTTCTCTCTCTCAGGTGTGTATGTGTGTGTTCCATCTTCAGCATGCCCTAGCAATATGTCCCCGCCGTTCATAGTGTTTGTGGATGGCATCTAGGAGACGGCACTCAGAATGTGGATGGTTCACCTCGCAACTGGCACAATGAAATTCTCTCCTTTTTCCGTTCCAGTCCTTTGTGCCCTGTTCTGCCCAGAGTTGATTTACCCCTTCTTCTTCCTCACTGTCTTCTGATGAGGACTCGATGTCCTCGTGGTGGGTTGTGGTGGTATTCTTTGGGGTCTCCGGTGTCACTTTGTTCGTCTTCTGCATGGCGGCCACTGATTTCTGTGTTGCTTCTGCTGCGGTAGCTTCCTCTATTGCTTCTTTTAGCATTATTTTGGGCTTTGTTAATAATTGGCCCTGGAGTGTAAGGTCTCTCAGTCCCAGGACCACTTGGTCCCTCATGGCTTCATCCAAGTTTAGGAATTCACTTGCTCTGGCGATGTCCTGCAGTGTTGCAATGAAATCGCCGATGCTCTCACCTTCTTTATGATCATGTCGATAAAATTCATGTCTTTTGATTAAGCAGGAAACGGTTGGTGTGTAGTGAGCCCTCAGTAATTTTCCAGGTCTGGCCAGGCCATCGTTTTCACACTGGTGGATGCGGCTAATGCTTTGGCCATCTTAAATACCGCTGGACCACAACGGGCTAGGAATACAGCTCTCTTCCTGTTTTCAGATACATTATGGAGGTTGCTTCCTTTGAGGAACATGAGGAATCAGTCGATGTACGATTCCCAGTCTTCGGTTGCTGGGTCGAATGGTGCGGGATGGTGTGTTGTTTCCGGCCATGTCGCTTTGATGTGTTGCCGGTGTTCATTGGTTGCCACGTGCTAGCTGGTTCCCTTTGTCTCAGTATCCCACCTTCGTCACCAGTGTTAAGTCGCGGGAATGAGATTCAGAACACCAGCATAATTTCAATCTGTTTTACTTCCGTATAGGACTGAGAGACGAAGAAACCACGGCAGCCCTTGTTATAGTCGGGCTGCTCGCGGCTGTGGCCAGTGATGACTCTTCAAAATTCCCACTACCACGGACCGACCAATTGCAGGTAAGTATGCTAATACATAACAGTTATTAAAACTTGAAGGGAACTTTTCATTGATTGACTGATTGGTTACATGCCATCAAGTTGGTGTTGACCTTTAACAACCACACAGACAGTTCTTATCCAGGCTTATCTGTCCCTAGCTTGGCCCTTTAGATCTTCCCACAGAGTGACTATTGCCAAAATCATGGAGTCCAGACATCTTACTGATGGTCATCCTATTTCTTTCCTTCTACCTCTCTCAATTTTCTCCAATACCAAAGCTGAAAATTGTCAGTACTTTTTTCTGTCCTGTCCCTGTTGAGATAGGAAAGTTGAATTCTTTTATTATAGGTTCTTGTTTTGAATTTACAGAAGATTTCAACAGGAGATTGTCTTCTTTTTTTTTTTTCAAAAAAGAACCATGCTTTATCTTTCCAGATTTGTTTCATAGAGTGGAGTGGAGTGGAGTGGAGTGGAGTAGAGTTGGGTAGGGTAGAATAGGGTAGGATGGGGTGGGGTGGGGTGAGGTGGGATGGGATGGGATGGGATGGGATGGGATGGAATGGAATGGAATAGAATAGAATAGAATAGAATAGAATAGAATAGAATAGAATAGAATAGAATAGAATAGAATAGAATAGAATAGAATAGAATAGAATTCTTGACTGGACACACAAGGAATTTGTCTCCAGTAATAAGCTTTCAGTGTACATACAAACAACAAGTGATAAATCATGATCATAAAACACAGTCATTGCTTTGCATTGATCCCCAAGCCTGTTATCCATATGCATGTTCTTCCTGCATGACTCCAGCAAGCTTCCTTTTTTCTTTTTCAGGCTATTGGGGCAGTTCCATTACACAAACACAAAAGGGCAGGTTGGTTTTCCATTTTTAGCACTGATACTTTGGGGACTGCTTGATTATATGACCTTGATTTCCTTGGTGACAGGAAATTTCAGTCAAAAAGGACAATTCATCAAGAAGCAGCATGCCCCACAACTATTTGTATACACAATCCCTGCTTATTAAAAAAAAGAAAATGTACTGTATAATAACACACTAATGTGCAACACTTCAAGGAAAGAGGGAGACAACGGATGGGATTGCCACAGAACAGGAGCATCTGTTTCACTGGCTCACTAAGCTGTTGCATCTATGAAGACAGGGATTATTTTTCCTTACTAACCACACTCCCTTGAGGTGTCAAAGTATTAGTGCCAGCTTAAGATCAGTTTCTCTGCTATCTCCATGCCTCCCTTCCTTTTTCAAAGCTGTAGCACCGTTAGCTTCCTCTGTTCTGTAGCATTGTTGCAGCCACAAATAAAAGCAGCAATAAAAATCCACACAATTTGATCAACCCTTCTAGGCAGGCACAACAGCAGCAAATGTCACTACCTTTCCCCTTCAAGAATCTTGGAATTTCTTAGAGAAATTCACTTATCCCCCCCCCCAGCCCCCAAGCTGAGCCGTCAAGCCAGAAAGGTTGGGGACCACTGACCTAGTGCTTAAAAGGTTCTCTGGGTAGCAAACAATATTTGAAGCAAGCTGCAAATGCAAGACCATTTAAAATAGTCTTCAAAATCCAAACAAACAACAAGTTCTGAAGCTTCTATACAATACTGTAGAGCCAAAATAAAATATAGACCATTAATTCTCAATGAAATATTTGTGAAAGAACTATGTTTTTGTGAACTACCTAAATAATCTGTACATGGAAAATTTTCTGCTCTCTTGAGTATAGCCCAACCCCACAAAGGCTTTTCACAGCAGCTACCTGCCTGCCTTCTTATTGCTGAAAGATCTAATGTTAATGGCCCAGCTGTCAGCTGAAGTATATGGGGAAGGACATATGGAAGATTTGTCCTGAAGACATCAAAGGGCCAAGACACTGAGGGCTTTGTAAAGACTAGTCTAATGCTAGAATCTTGTATGTAGCTTAGAAACCAATTGGCATTTTTGAGCTAAGCCAAAAGAATTGAGCAATGTGGGCTGGCACGCACGCTTGTTTCCTATAAGCCAGAAGTCAAAATAAAGGAGCAGATTGAAAGGAGCAGCAATATTACCCCCTTGGAACATGATGCACCCAGTCAAGCCCTTGCCTGGATTTATTGCTTCTAACTTCCCTTTATTGACTTAGATGTTGAAGTGCTCCCTGTGGGTACCAGGGAGTTAAAAACAAACAAAAAATGCTGTCAGAGCATAAACCATCCAGAAAACACAACAGATGCTAAGAATCCACCCATGTAACAGGCCCTCCCATGGCCACAATAAAAAGTTTTCCCCAGAAGAACAGCTAGTTCTGTCAGGTGACATGTTAGCACAATATACTGCACTAATTAGAGGCATCCCATGGGAAACCCCTACCAGACCTTCTGAATTAACTCTGTTATGGCCCATTTCTTTCTCTTAAAATTTCTCAGCATCTGCTGTTGTGGCAGTACCAGAAGCATCTAACCTTTTTTTCCTTCACCTGTCTTCTTCCTAAAAGACTCTCTGCTTCTTCACATGAGTAGCCAGTTTTGTCAATGGATTACAAAGGAACTGGCAATAATGGAGTTTTGAATGTACTGATCGCACTTTAACAAAGGCACCGAAACAGTTTGTTCATTTTGAATTCTGGCAAATCATAACTGGGATTGATTGATTGATTTACAGGGCTGATAAGCTTCTCCAATCCCACTGATTCTGAGTGGCACATAATTTTCCAAATGTGTATGGTGGATTAAAAACAAAAATATCTCATCAACAGTGGAACTAAAAACCACAGAACATGAGGAATCTAAACATTCAAACCTCCCATTATGCAGAGAAGATATTTTTTTTCACTGATATTTATGGGTTAGATTTATGTCCTACTTTCTTTTCAGGGGTGAAAACTGGCATAGTTAGCAGCAATAATCCTCCCTCCTCCCATTTTTCCCCACAACAATAATCCTACAAGGTGATTTGGGCTGAGGCAGATACCTGGCCCACGTCGCTCTGTATAGGCTCTTTGAAGTAGGCATAGTCAAGAAACAAACATAATTCCAGGGATGCTTTTTATAATTGCAGGGCAATCTTAAAAGCTGGTCAGAGTTTCTTCCTGCCTCATCTTATACCAAATAAAATGAAAGTGGAGCTATTTTGATTTTCTTTCTCACATTTTCTTCTTTCTCACTAAGTCATCTTTCTGAAAGTCTTCTGATAATGAGTCACTCATGCCTTCCCCATTCCCAAGGCCAAGTCTACATTCCTTAAACCTAGTGTGCAGATGAGGGCAGAAGGTAAAGTAGAACCTTGGACTCCCTGGTGCCAGTCCAACATTTAACCACTTTATTATACAGGCTCTTAAATCCAGATCTACAAAACTCTCCCCTTAATTCTTTTAAAAAACCTTTGCCAACAACTGCAAAGTTGTAGTGACTTACCAAAATTCTCTCCACCCCAGATGTCCATTGCAGCATCATATTTTCCCAAATGGTTGAACCAGGCCTTGTCAATCACAAAAAGCCCCCCAGCAATGATAGGAGTCCTGAATGGTTGGGAAAGAAAGAAGAAAGATATAATTTCAATTCTTCTGCAGAAAAAAATAGGTATGTGAAATAGCTAATCATGCAAATTGGCCGTGGCCCACAGGTTGGTGACCTCTGCTCTAGGAATTCAAGATGATTCCCACAGTTAGTGCAAAACCTTTGTTTTTCTCTATGTTGAATTTAATTTTGTAAGATAGGGCCCAGTGAGATCTGTCATGATCTTTCTAGATCTTGAGCCTATCTTCTGCATGTTGGCTATTCCTGCCAGCTTGCAGGAATTTGACAAGTTCCCCTAATTCATTTATGTAACTGAAGTTTATGTGGATTTTCAGATGTCCACAAAAGTGAATTTTTAAGAAGTAGATGACAGGGATCTTGCCTAAGCGTTGTGAGTTTATCTCATGATGGATGTTTGGTCCCTTAAAATATTAGCCCTGACTCAATGCAGTCTGTGATCCAAAAAAAGATTCCACCTGCATACAAATATTGATGGGTCCAAGTAATGGTTTAAAAGCTTTTGGTATTTTCCTGTCATAACTTTCCCCCAGCATGCAATGTGTGGCTAATGCATTTATCAGCACAACCCCTACCAGCCTGAAGTTTGCAGCCCTGATTATAGCTTTACAAGCTAAAAATGCATTTAGCCCTTGGGGGCTATTTACAAGACATTTATTTCACAGGGGCTCTGTACCTGTCCTGATAGAAGCCTCATGTTAATTGAGGGAGTAACACTTATTTAGGAGGACAACACTTATTCAGGAGGCCTTTGTAATTGGTTCAATTTTGATTTCAAAATGGCTATTCCTCCTCTCTCCCCTTTCCTCTTGATTAGCTGAGAACAAAGGTAAAAAAAGGAATACTGAGTAAGATGAGATGCACAAGAAATTGTGCTCTATGCCTGCCATGCCAGCCACTTTGTGTGGTACATACTTTCTTCAGTCATCTGTTTGCTGTCTCAAAGGGATTTTTCAGCACTTCTAAACTGTGATTAATAAAAAAGTTCAGAAATGCCATTTTCTCTCTGTGTGTGTTTGAATGTGCATGTGTGTGTGCATGTATACAAATATTGGGTGAGCTCATACATTACCAGTTAGTATCAACAGTACACTGGTGATATCCAATTATATCTCTATCCCTGACAAATTAAGGTATGCTGTCGATGTCTTATCCCAATTTCTAGAGACAGTGGGGACTGGATGGAAATGACAGGCTTCAACTGAGTCTTGGCAAGACTGTGGTTCTGGGTTTCGGAGCATGCCGATTCTGGGGCAAAGATAGCATCTTTGATATTGGATTGAGTTGCACTGTCTAGAACACACCAAGTACGCAACCTGGAGTTGCTCCTGGACTTGTTGACACCTACTTTGAAGAGTAGGTAACAGAATTGGCTAGGAGGGCCATTGCACCATTTAGTGTTGTCCATCAATTGCACTCCATCCTGGATTGGGAGTCTCCTCAGGATCACTTATGCTGTAGTCACTTCCCGGACTATGGTGATGTTGAATGCTTGCTTGAAAAATATCCAGAAGCTTCAGCAGTTGTGTACCCCTAGAGAAGCACATGTTACATCTTTGCTACACAAGCTGCATTTCTTATTAGTTTGCTTCTAGGTCCAATTCAAGGTGCTACATTTTATCTTTTAAAGCCTTCCATGCTTCGGGGCTGGACTGTTTGAGGGGACCACTTCTTCCAGATTACATCTGCCCTGATTTCTGGCAGAAAAAATACATTGTGTATTTCATCTGTAAAGGAGCCAGGAGGTGAGCCATAGCACCGACTCTGTGAAACATCACCCTGCCCCCTCAAGGTGAAATGAACCCTATCTCTCCCAATCTTCTGAAATTCCTTTAAGATTTGGTTGTGTCAACAGGCCTGGAGGTTGCAAAGGAACGTTAATTTGATTAGATGGCTCCATTGTTTATAAATTGATGCTCTCTCTTACCCTTTTATAATATTTTTGTATGTTTGATTGTTTTAAAAATAATTTTTATGGCAATTCGTTCCGTGTCCAGTCACATTGTGAGAGATGGAGAAAGAAAGAAAAGAAAAGAAAAGAAAAGAAAAGAAAAGAAAAGAAAAGAAAAGAAAAGAAAAGAAAAGAAAAGAAAAGAAAAGAAAAGAAAATGCGACATGAGTGCAGCTGAACATGGCTGCAGCTGGGTAGGGAAGGGAGTGCAGATGGCTAGCAAGGTGCAGGGGAAGAGTGAACAATTTACCAGAGCAACTTGTCACCTTCCCTACCGGTTCCCCAACTGACTTGGTTTGTGGGAAGCTGATAGGGAAGGTCACAAATGGCAATCACATGACTGCGAGACATTGCAACCATCTTAGGTGCAAGCTGATTATCAAGCACCCAGATCATGAACATATGACTGTGAAGGTGCTGGGACTGAGCACCAGTCATAAATACAACTTGTTCAGTGCTGCATGTATCCCATTGTGTTTTGTATGCTTCTTTTGCTTCTAATTAGTAAAAGTATTGGTAATCGAAAATGTTCTCGTGAAACAATGGTTAAATATGTGTGTTTAGACTTCCTTCAACTGAAGTTTCAGAAAAGATTTCCAATAGCTTAGCGTGCTTAGGGTCAACAATCAGCTGGCACTCTCCTCAGTAGGCAATTGACCCTTTCCCACTTCAAAAAAGATCATGGGTTGCTTTGAGTTTCCTATTTTTAATCTAGTCACGTACTTGATGGCCTCTGTGGGATCTGTTCGCTTGGCTTTTTGCTCTGGAGAAAGTTGTTCCCATTTAAAATGAAGACTCCAGTCAAATCCTAAAATATGAAATGCATAGAAAAATATTAAGGAACAGATGTTAAACAGTTGCAATCATGAACTTTCAAGCAAGGCCATTATTTAAGTTATAATAATAACAACCAGGAGTTTGGTAGTTACTTTTCAGAGTAACAAAATCGATTAAACTTACTTGACAAGTGGTTATGCAGATGAATGTCACATGGGGAAAGATTACAAGTGTGTCATCAATTAACAATTTGTAATGCACTAAAAAATAATGTGCTTGTTATAATGCTATTTTGATATTTAGCAGTCTTTCCACTAATTGTTCCAAAATAGCTAATTTAAGATCTGTGATGGAGTGTCCTGGGAGGCTGGCTGAGTGAGGTTGATAAGTTTCTGCCTCAGTGCCATTCCTAAAAGAATCATCTTCTGACTTGACCTACCACCTAGAACTGAAGAAATTCCATCTTCAACCTTGGATGTGGTCCACTTTCCCATTTAATAATGGTATTCAATCTTAGAATATTCCTGAACTCACAGCTCCAGTTCTACAACTTCACAGCTTCATCTGCATCTTCACAGCACAGCTTTATTTGATATAGCAGTTGTAGTCTTTCTCAGATCAGGAGGTCCTTCAGTCAGTCATATACCAGTCATATAGCAGTCATTACATTGCTGAACTACTGCAATGCACTCTATGTGGGATGGCTTCAAATGGTCCAGCAATAGCAATACACTTATATACCACTCTGCTGTGCTTTACAGCCTTCTCTAAGTAGTTTTGAGTTAGCATATTGCCCCCAACAATCTGGATCTTCATTTTACCTCAGAAGGATGAAGCCTTAAGCCTGGTGAGATTCAAACTGCCAAACTGCAAGCAGCCGGTGGTCAGCAGAAGTAGCTTGCAGTACTGTATTCTAACCAGTGCACCACACAGTTTAATGAGTATGAGCAGTGATGGACATTCCAGGTAGGCCCATATGACACCACTGGTTTGGGAGCAGAGTTCTGGTTACTGGTATATTTGCAGGTGTGATTCAAGGTGCTGGCTATGACTGATTAATTTATGGAGTGCCTATGTCATGTGATCTGAAAGTGCTGGAGTGCTAAAATCATTGAAGTCATCTATTTGGAACCCAATAGTGGTCTATCTCTGTAGCGGAGCCTGCCCTTTGTAATGAGATTCCCAATATTTTTTATTTCTCTCGTCTTTCTGGCATTCTGGAAAGTCTTAAAGACCTGGCTGTTCTCCTTGGGTTACAATGGCTGAAGAATTGCCAGATTTGGGGTTGGGGTGATTAGCCAGATTTGCCACCAGCTCTGGTTGGTTGTTTATTTTTATTTTTTTCAACCATTATTGTAACCTACTTTTTATGAGAGCTAATTTGATATCGTGATTAAGGCAGCAGCCCTCAAAGTCTTTGGCACCAAGGACCAGTTTAGCGGAAGACAATTTTTCCACAGACCAGAAGTGGGCGGGTGGGATAGTTTTGGTTTTGCTTACTTGCCTACTGATCAACTCCAGTTGTGTGGTTCCATGGCTCTGGGATTGGGGACCCCTGGATTAAAGCATCAGACTAGAACTAGGAGAGCAAGAGTTCAAGACCTGCTTTGGATACAAAGGCAGTTGGGTGACCATAAGCCACTCTTTTTTTTTTCCTAGGAAGTTGGCAATGACAATGGCAAACCACTTCTGAAACGTCTTGCCAAGAAAATTGCAAGGACTTGTCCAGGTAGTCTCCAAAAAACAGACACAATTGAACAGAAGAGGTTTTTATTATTTTGTTGCTTTTGTTTACACTACCAAGAATCAGTATGAAGCTGAATAGAATAAATTAAATTAAGTTAAATTAAATTTAAATGCTGTGTTGACTTGGTTTATATTTGGAGTCCTTATGTCAAACTTGTGTCTGTTAATACTTCTGTGTAAATTCTGTAGCACATGGAAGCCAGAGGAGCATGGTAGATGATGCTACATATTATGTTAGAGGAACACCATCTGTAAACGTCTTGAGGGATAAAATTGTTGCGGCCAGTGATGTAAGTATAGATTTAGTATGGGGTCTGATTCCTATGTTAGCTTGAGATTCCTGTTGTTTCTGATTGGTTGCAAGAAGCTGCTTTCAGTTGGATGGTGGTTTGAATCCAAATGTGTTTGCCAATCAGTGCCTTAAAACACATTGTCCAGTTTGGGTTGTGAATTATTAAAGTATTGAGTGCCTTGAGCTGTCAGTTGTAGGTGATAATTAGTGGTGTTTGCTTTTTGTGGTTCCCAAATTGTGAGAATTGATTTGACTATTGATTTGTTTATTGATCTCACCAAGTGAGTTCAAATTCCTGAATGCCTGGTTATAGCTGTAGTGGACTTCGGATATTGCTAACGATGTTATTTTGAGAAATTGAAAAAGTAGCAATATTCTGATATTGAAGCCAAAAGAGCATTGCTGGCAGATGATGGTATATATCATGTTAGAGGAACACCATCTGTAGGTTTCTTGGGGGATAAAATTTAAAATTTTAAGTTGTGTGTGATTTACTCATTTTTAAAAAGGTAATTTCATTTACATATGATGAACAATACTTATCAGAATGGCTCTTTTAATTCCACACCACTCAGCATTTTTATACGTTTTGTTCATATACTTGTCGAAACTACAATGAGTCTATGGTTGATTACAAACTCACCTCCTCTTAGATCTGAAGAAGCTGCCACATAAGCAAAGGTGTCCAAATTGATGATATCAATAACTGGACTCACTACATGGGTTGGATCCTGATTATAACAAAGAAAGCAGGTTAAATTTCTGAAAGCCATTGTTTTTTTAACACAATAAATGTGCCCATAGGAGATGATTTATGTGTCTTTCTTTTGCTTATTGATTATATGGAAGACCTATTGCATTTCCAAGCTCTGAAACTAATACATACAATACCTGGGGAAAATATGATTATATCATCAGATGCAATGATGACAACTACAAAGGTAGTGATAGTGGCAAAAAGAGAGAAGTCTTTGTAGGATACTGTTAAGAATTAAAAGTAATAGGATATTATTATTTTGCCACATGACAAAAAACATGCAAATTATTTAAAAAAGGGATTCCTCTCTCAGAAGAAATCAATTCATTATTTAATGAGTTAAAAATTAGAAAAATGACCAGAGCCATAGTTCAATTAATGCATATGTTACTATAGTGATGTGGGAATCTTTTTAGTATATTTTAGTCTTTTTCTGCTCTCATATGATCAGCAGTAGGAATTTATGCACTAATTGACCACTTTGAGATCTTTTCTGAAAGCATCAGTAAATAGATATAGGATCCTTCCCTATGAAAGAAGGTCCCCCTATGTATGAATGAGTTTCCATCATAAATGGTGCCCGATGAATGAGTTTATTAGGCACCAAATAACAAATCCAAACACCCAATCTAGTACCAATTGAATTCCAGTAGCTGTCCTGTCTTGGAATTCTGTGAGTTAAAGATCACATTTCAAGTGGGATGGTAACATGAAGAACATAAGCGTTCATAAAAACCAAGGAGAACATGTCAAAATGTTTTTAATGATTTTTTAGACAGCAAGACATCATCTCCTATGATAATTACTTTTTGCAAACCTTACATTTACTGTTCATTGTTTAGAAAGGGTAGAGATTTTGTTCAATCAATTCATGGAGAATTATACATATTTTGGAACCATTTGTTTACTTATCACAATGATTTTCAACTTGCAGATTATAGTCAATATAAACATTGTAAAAAATATTATTATTTAAAGTTAAAATACAACAGCCATAATAGGGGTGAGAGGAAGGGAAGGCAGATTCCAACTGAACAGGTTTATAGGATAGATTTCACTTTTCTTCTTTACTCTTTTTACAGAGATTCTTAGGTGTCGAAAAGTTCATGTTTTTAGGATAATCTGTGCCTTCCTCCCTCTCTTTCTGCTTTTGGATTCTTCACACAGGGCAGTTAGTGGTGGAAGGCAAGGGAAGGGGAAGAGAAGGGGGAGGGAAGGGGAAGAGAAGGGGGAGGGAAGGGGAGGGAAGGGGAGGGAAGGGGAGGGAAGGGGAAGAGAAGGGGGAGGGAAGGGGAGAGAAGGGGGAGGGAAGGGGAGGGAAGGGGACGAGAAGGGGGAGGGGAGGGGAGGGAAGGGGAAGAGAAGGGGGAGGGGAGGGGAGGGGAGGGGAAAGAAGGGGGAGGGAAGGGGACGGGAAGGGAATGTTCCAACTGAGCAGAATTCTGAGATGGTTTCAGATCCATTCCTCTTTCTCTTGCTAAGGATTCTTCCCAAACAGCTCTTCATGCTTGTGGCCCAATAAAGGGAGGCTCTCATCAAATCACTAAGCCAATCAATCAATTTGGAACATATTATTGTGCTTGGATTGCAAATACATGCATGCATGCATACATAACAGGTGCTGTTAACTGCCAATTGGTCAACAAGAAAGCAACCAAAGGAAAGACATTCAAGTTTTTCAATACTTATCAGACTATTAAGTTGCCTTGTTAAAAATAACTATCTTTTCATAAATGTGAGGGTTCTATGCTTTCCAAGGACTGGACAAAACACAGTGTAACAAAGCTGTGCACAATGCTTTATTGCAGCATGCACAGCGGGGCAATTCAACCGGTATAACAACCAGTTCAGTGAGCATGTACTGTGCATGTGTGCTTCGCATTTAAAAAAGCTAATAGTTATCTTCAATTGCAGCTGAAGAAAACAGCTGAGGCACGGCAAACTGCTCTGCCACACAAATCAGCTGTGTTCTAACAAAAAGACATAAAGCACAGGAAAGGCAGGGGTGGATGGGCAGGCCCATATGCTCATCAGAGCGAACCGGTTCTGAGCCAGCGGATCGTTTGAACAAGGGGTTCACCTGAACCGGTCTGAACCAGGAGAATCCCACCCTTAAGTACAGGGGGTGAGGAAGCCCAACAACAGGCTATTCTTTTGAGTCAATTCTAGGCTTTGCAAGATGAAGTTGCCATGTAAGTAAGTCTTTAATATTCAGCCCTTTATATGCAGTCTTTTAATATTCAGTTTAAATTCTCAAGGTCCATAAAGCAGCAGGCAATCTTTGCCTTTTTCCAAAAGTTCTTGCACTACTTGGGATAAAATGCTTTCAATGTGGTTGCTCCTCTTCTAGATGCTGCCAAGCTCCAGGTCAGGGTCCAAGTTCTGCTCTTAATCAGAGCTGCTTCTGAGCATCCCAACGGAGCTCCGAAGCCAAGCTTCAGGCAGGAATCCCACCAAGAAATGCTGCTTATTGTAGCTTGTGGTCCTGGCAGTTGGTCTGTTTGATATTCATCTGTCAGTCTTTAGATGTCATCTCCTGCTTCTTCACTTGTAAGCTGTTTGCTATCTCCTTTTTTCCTACAACATCCCGCTACCACCCACACATCCACACTTCATTTTACCATTTGTAAGCTAAGGGACTGGATGGGAATACAGTTGCTTCTGGACATCAGAATGTCTTTGGAAATGCCAAGGTGTGGCTCATTTAGCCAGGCAGCTAGAACACAAGTATGGATCCTTATAAGTAAATGAATGCATGCATGAGTCCATCTCTCAGGTTTCTCAGGCTGTAAACTTTTACAGTCCTTTGCAAAACAGGAGCTTTACTGGGCTTTGGGGAAGTTGGGTGGGAACCATTTCTACCTGGCTACAACTGCTTTCCCAAGCAGAGACAACTACCTCAGCTTCAATTCCTCATAATAATAATTGCATTTTTATACTTCTATTATTCTGGCTTGATCACTTTTTATGGGTGGACAGATACCATAAGCACTTAGAATCAAATATGTGTTGCAGTGGTAAGCATAGTGCAAACAGCTATGAATAGTTCTTATTTTACCATTTCCTTCCCAAAATATTTGAATTCTAATGATGCCTCCATTCAAGGCTTTCTTCTATTCAATGTCCTTATGTATGTACTTACTTATTAAATGTATGTAGCACCCATTTCAGCAAAGGTAATTTCAATAGCATGAAGATAACATCAAAGCAAAAATGATCCTTTAAGAGTGTACAAAACATGTTTAGTTGACAGACTTCTATTTTGAACTTTAAACACTTCCAGATGGTGACTTTGCACACCAAACACCATTTTGCACATTACTAATCTGTATCAGAAATATTTCTTTGAAAAATTGGCCAGGAAGCAGTCTAAAATGATGGAAGTGATGTAGAAAATCTACAAGGAGGTTTGAACTTTGATGCTTAATTAAGCAATGGCAGCTTAATTAAATCTGTAACATTGCCTTATACCATAATTTAAGCTTTTTCTGTTACTAGATGATCCGTGACCCATTGAGTCATCCTTCTGGATCTATTTCATTACCCCAAAGCCAACTGCTACACTCCTGGCACTAGTTGGGATCCTGTGGTCCCAGTTGAGTTTCTACCTGCAAGCTTACAACTTCCCTAACTGCCTTGTGTAGCAGCACTGAAATGGCAAGAACTTTCCAAACCTCCATTTCCACTGGAGAAACGGGTCCCAACATTCTCTAAGTTAGTTCACTTGAGGAACCTTGGTAGAAAAGGTGTTGCCCTATGATGCACCATTTTTCCCAGTTAAACGTTACAGACACAAGAGTTTTTATAGTATATAGATATATGCAGAGGCACATTCACACATATATTTTATAAGCCATCCAGAGCTATTTGAAAAATGAATGATTGAATAAAAATATTTGCCAAATTTTGCTTCCAGTAACCAGAATAATTAACCAGGGTTTCAGGCTGAGGCGCCTTTTGCTCCAATTGCCCCCTGAACCTTTGTTCAAACTGAAGATACCAGAAACTACTACCACTGAACATGGTCTTTTCTCTCAAAGTAACTCTCTTCTAATTGCCAGAAATCAAATAAATCCCATCATTTTGGAAAGATAAATACTCCAAAACTGTTGTGGAAATCTGAAAACAGAGATAATACAGCCCCAAAAAGCAAAGAAAAAAAACCTTCCCACAATTTCAGGAAAAAAAACCGCACATCATTCTACCTCTGTGTGTAATGAGGTTGCATTATTGCTCCACCCATTACTGACAGCCCAGAAACTCTTTTGGTTGCTTCTCCACTTCCAACAGGTTAGCAGTAGGAATTGGAAATTATATAGGTCTATCAATGAATGCATAGTCTTCTTCTCACTCTTCTATGCAGACTTTCCTTCCAATCTGTTTTCAAAAATACTTCTCCTCCTCCGCCTCCTCTTCCTCTTCCTTCATACTCTTGTATTATAACCATTTAGCTGCCTGAATGTATTCCCACAATGAATAATATTCACCACTGAAAGGCATCTGCCTGACATTAATGCCGCCTGCCACCTTTCCTTAATTATTTGCCTTCACACTCTTTCATGTCATTTGCCCTTATTGCCATTAGTTGTGATTGTGAAAGGTTGTTTTATTTATAACACAAATTCCTCATATCATACATAGCAGTGTGCCATCCGCATCCAATCAGATTCAGTGACAGAAAATGAGGCCAAAGAAAGTGAGATAAAAATGAAGAAAAAGAAACCTTATGATTGTCATGTGTTAAATGAAAGATGAAACTTGGCAGACAATTTCAGATTTACCACAAGCAGGTGGCAAAGATAGCAAATTGGGCCACTGAATGCATGTTTTTTAATATCCATATCTAGACCAGCCTTTCTTAAACCTGTTTTTTCTCAGGACCCCTTCCCATATTTAAAAATGGTAGAGGACCTATAGAGAGCTATTGTTTGCATAGGTTATATTTTTCAATATTAAACCACAATTTAAGAAAAACTGATCCAGACCATATAAATATGAAGTAATGCCTAGTCCATGAATCAAAGTTCAATTCAGAATGGCGATTTTGACTAATAAAGTACATACAACACAGTTTTGGTACACTCTAAGTTTCTGCAAACCAATATGAAGATATTTCCCAATTTTAGAGTTACTCAAAAATCCCCATGTTTCTGACATATAATCTCACAACTGATTTAACAAGAACAAGACATCCATCCTATGGATAGTCTTATTTCCGTGTAAACTTTCCACAGCAAGTTGGAAGAGATAGTTAAAGTCCTCTTTAGTGCACAGATCCAAATTAAAGAATTCTTGACAAATGGTTATTGAATAATCATTGAAAAAAAACACAACAATATAAACTCCAGAGAAATTCCACTTCAATCCACTGAATGAAGGAAGTAGATGAAGGGAAGTTTATGGGATTTTGAGACAATTGGTTTTGCTTCTATTCATACTGCTTTTTGTTAATCTGGAATCTGAGATGTGTACGGTAAAAATTCTTAAAATACTTGAAAATTGCCATCAGCTTCCTCTTTTCTTTCCAAAGCTCTAAACATACCTGGTTGCCTCAATTTCCTTTATAAGCATCTTCATAAGTATTCATAAGCATTTACAAGCATTGCATTATACTTATGATCCAGATTCATCTTGTGAACTAAATTTACAATATCCTTTTCATATCGGGAATTCTTCAAAGCAACCTTTTGGCTTGCCTGGGCTGCATTGTGCAAAGAGGAATTGGTTTTGGCTGCATATAAAATATATAATTAATGTATATAAGTAATAAACTTCCTTTTAAAAATATTTTTCTTATCTTGTGAGACCACATTACTAGCTGTCCACACAGGCCTAAAGGCCATGGGTTGAACACGCCAGCTTTATATATTTTCTTTTTCCTTTTCCTTTCTTGACTGAAGAATGTTACATTTGTTTCAACAATGTTTCATTGCCCTTTTTGCTATCCAAGCAAGGTATTTTTTATTTATTTAATTTGTATCCCACCTTTATTATTTTTACAAATAACTGAAGACGATGAATTATCCAACACACGTAACTCCCCCTTATTTCCCCCACAACAACAACCTTGTGAGGTGGGTTGGGCTGAGAAAGAGTGATTGGATCATAGTCACCCAGATGACTTTTAGGGCTAATTTTGAGTTTTATTTGTTTTTTAGAGTATTGATTCTTCTTATCCAATTCTATGAGTGATCATAGAGGGAGAATGGCAAAGATTGTAGAAGGCAGGCAAGATATCACTGTAGGGAGGAGCCAAGATTTTAATCCCCCCCCCTTTCCTTATTCTTTATTTCAAAGATTATTAACAATATGAGGTAATTCTTTCCACTAACTGAAATTTGGCAAAACAAAAAACAAAAAAACCCAGCACATTTCAGTGACACAATATCAGTGCTTTAGGAGCAGGTGCTTCCCACATGGTTCTATGCAGACATCGGGACAAACCTTCATAACTGAATCTTATTTGACACTTAACCAATAATCCATCTTGCAAAGCCAGCTACATATTCTGCTGCTTACTAGTCTTTCATAAAAATGAATCAAACATTTCATATTTTTCCTAGTATCTATGTTTTGTCGTCACTGCATTTTCCTGATATGCTGTTGGACATATTAAAGGATCCTTTCAACTGAACATGCCTGTAACAATACTAGAGAATAATCAAATATATAGTATTAATCACATGATCAATATGTTCTGGTTTTGAAGGGTGGCATTGATTTTTTTAATGGCCACTCTGGACTTTAACTGCCTAGCTTCTTCATCTATTTGGATCTATTATTAACTTCTCACATGGTACTGCATAACATTAATTTAATTCTCACACAATTTGGGAAATTCTATTGACCTTTTCAAGAAACTAAGACCATAGGACTAATTTATTCTACTTCAAAATATTGAATACTGTTTGAAAATTAGATGTTACAACATAACACTAGCATATTGTTCATGATTTAGTGCAGAATCTCCCCTCCACCCAGGCAGCCAGCTTATAATTATCAGGGAGAACTCAAAGATACTTCTCATTTTGGCTGATTCATATAAAGCAATATAACTTAATGTGCTACCTGCAACATCTCTCCTCAAAATAGGAAGATTTTTCTTAAAAAAAAAAACACCCCTTTCAGTTGGAAATAGAATATTGCCATCCAGTAATTTATTACTGTGGCATTACAAAGATTGATTTCTTTTTGTAAAAAATGCCTTGGGCCTCATAATTACATTTTCAGGAAAAGTTATTTGCTTGAAACAAATTGGCAATGGTAAATGCATCAGTCCTCTAAATAAAAGCAGCAAAGCATATGAACACTTCTCCATTCATATGCTGAACCAGTTTCCCTCTAAATGATACACTATTGTTTTGTGATGTTCTTCTGAAATCACACATGTTCTCATCTGAAAAAAAATGCTGGTATCTTCAGCCAAATCTACTGTTTTACAAAGAAGAATGTGCTTTAGAAGACCCACATATACATTGCACATGCATATGGTCACATCATTCCACTTATCAAGATGAAGCCTGTACACAATGCGTGCAATAAAAAGAGGATTCTTAGTAAGTGACTTGCATGAATGTCTGAAACTCAAATTCTGATATCAGAAAAAGTGGTGATGAAAATGAGTGGGATAAAACTCACTCTGAGTGGACAAAATAGCCTTCTGGGATAGGAAAGAATAGCTTAATACTTGGTAATTGCACCAAAGTGAAAGAGAACTTGGTTCAAGAGAAGTCCAATCTGTGATAGTAAAATGTTTCCTTATACTCCATAAGTAATACTCCATATAGGATATAGTGAAGAGATGTCCTAATATATATTGGATTAAGCAAGCATGAAAGCATTGAAAGCAGTTGCTATGGTATGAAAGAGGGAGCACAATTCTGAGGCAGAAGATGACATTCTATTGAAAGAATGGTCATTGTGCTCTATCTTACAAAGGAAGAAAAGGATAGACGAAGAAAACAACACAAAGGAACATCTTTTATAAAGATATTAAATGATGTGTGTATTGGGGGGGGCAAATTCTCAGGCTCAAAGTCAGGATCTTGGGACCAAAAATTGAGTAAGCCTGAGTTGTTTTATTATTAAGAAACACTGCTTTTTAAAGGGGATGAGGGCACTAGAAATAGCCTTTGTCTCTTGTTAGCAGGCAGATAAATGTTGATAGGATTAGGGGTGTTACCAGTTACTTTGCTGCAATTTCCTTATTAGGCTTGTTTAGTCAATCACACCAGGCTGGCTCTTTGCCACTAATCAATTTCATTCTGCCTTTGTTAACAGTGAACCACACTTCTTTCTTTTCAGTAAGGAAAGGATTATTGGGGAAGGTTGTTTAAGGGCAAGAATTGTTTTAAGGCCAAAATGGGTCCATGTCATGTTTGTATAGTCGGGGGAAGCTAAAATAAGCTTTCATTTCAGCCAAAACACAGGCTTCCTTGTAAATTCTCAAGACAAGTTTGCAAACTGAAACAAAGTGAGCATGAGAGCTGATCCTGAAGCCAGGTCAGAACAGGCTTAATTTTATTTTATTTTTCAAATGGAGCTGGAATTAGCTCAGCAACTGGTTGTGAGAGAATGTGAGAGGGCATTGTCTTTTGGTCATTGTTAGCTAACTAGACTAAATGGAAGTGCCCTCTTTTGTTTTTGCCCTTTCTCTCTGAAGAACAATATAGAACAGATCTGGGTGGAAAGAAGTGAACAGTGGAACAGTGGTGGTGAGGAGAGCTTTATTTGCAGACGAAAGACCCACTATAATGTGAGCACATCATCTAGTGTAATGCAGAGGCATCCAGCCATGACAGGTTTTGAAAACAAAAACAGAAAAAGACTGTCTCTCTGTTGATGGCTTGGATCTCATGAGACCTTAAATTAGTGGGGATCTACTGAACATTCAGCACTACAAGTGACCCCCAAAGCCTTGTATGCAGCTTCCAGAGACCTCCAGATGTTAAGAGCAAAATGTTTTTAAAATGCAATGTTTGTCAGTTTATATCTTGATTCTCACCTCAGCCCTTAATGAAATCCTGGTTATCAGTAGATCATATTCAAAAGACAATCCATTAGCTATTTTTATTGATTGATTGATTTCAATCCTGGCCATCTCACAAGCATGACTCTGTGTGGCTAACAACATTAAAGAAAAAAGCACAGCCAGTAAAATAAGTATAAAATCTAAAGATAAAGAAAGCAATATACTATGGCCAGCAGAAAACCAGCAACCAACCTACCAGGGCTTAAGTAACTCCAAAACCCCCAAATCTAATAAAATAGCCAGGTGTTTGTCAAAGGCCATTGGGATCACGGTTAACCTAATTTCAGGTGATATGGTGATCCAGAGGGCAAGCACTGTTACAGAAAAGCTAACCAGTTGTACATGACAGCTTTCCAGGAAAGTGAAGGCTGGAGGCAGACTGTCTTTGCGGATTAGTCACAACTCCTGTGCAGGTTGCTGATAACAAACTGTTCATCTGTGAAGCTGTAATTGAGGCATGAAACTCAGATGGGAATTCAGGCAGAAACCCTGGAAGCATCAACCTGGCTGAAGCCAAGAGTTCAAAAGGTAAAAAAAAGCTTTGGCAAGATCCCCTATTGTAACATCCTGGAGAAGTCTTTTCACAGTTATCTCTGCATGCACGTGCAATGGGCAGTACTTTGGCAGCAAACCTCCTCACTGTGGAGGGCAACTGTTCCCATTTGGGAGGAGGTTCAAGTGGAGAATTAGCCTAGACTCTTAGCTGTGTAAACACAAGAGGACAAGTTCTGACATCCCCACCCACTCTCACCCCCACCCAAATGCCTTTGAGCCTTATCTAGTCTTTTCCAGGCGAAAGCTCCCAGTCTGAGAAAATTCCTGTATTCTTGGCAGAGAACAATAAAGTAGCTATTTTGAATTCTATGCGTATGGGTCTGGTTGTTCATGTCTGACACTCAGGCAACTGCAAGCCATTGATTCCCATATGAAAATCACCAACCTAGAAACAAGAAGAAGTGACCATAGACAAAAATGTAACACTACCCTCAACCCCTTTCCCCACCAGATGTACCCTAATGTTGGTAAGACTTTGCATATATTGGTGCAGGAAGAAGCTTAAGGCTTAGAACATATAAACTGTTGTGGGATGTCAAAGCTTGCTTCTTGCTATACTGTGCATTATTTCATTGTTTACTTTATTAAACTATTTACAGTTTTTTCTATGAAGTTCTCACTCAAAAAGTGATAAAATTCTTTCTACTGTCTAATCAATTTTGTGTCATGACTCTTTCTCTGGACTTTAACTATCCCATAATGTAAAGCAAGTAAAAAATAAAAGTGGTATTTATTTATTTAATATAAAATAAAGTAGATACCAAAGCTGATCAACTCCCACTGTAAACTTCTATCTGAAGCCTGATGTTTGCTGTTGATTTATCCATGGAGTACCCTGGACCTCAATAATTACTTCAAGTAGAGAGTGTGAAGAGATGTATTGTTAGACCTTAACCTGCCAAGGCAGCTTGCAAATGACATAAATTAAAATTTATTCTTTTGGCCCAGTTCCATCCACTAGTATTTGCAATGTGATCTATGGCACATGCATCTTTGGCATATATTCTATCACAGGATAGATTTCTTTAAATTGTCTTTGAGATATAAGGCTCTCTGTTACTTTATTATTCCATTACAGTGTCGCTTGCTGTCACATACTTTGCTTTTTGGACTCTTGCCACAATTTAGAAATCAGAAAAAAATGTTTTGCTGAATGAATAATAGAAATGGGAATAGAGGTCATTTGTTGATTCAATGCATTTGATATTGTTATGCCTTTGAAAAATATAAGTCTATTAAATCAAAATTAACTGATCCTGTAAGAAGCCAATTAAGAAAGCACTATTGTTTTAAAGGCCAAGGAGGTAGACATAAAGCATGGTGAAATAGTAGTTGCCCTTTCAACACTAGCCTTAAGGTGGCAGAATTAACATTCCAAACATTTCTGCAAACACTGGACATAGGCATGCAAGGTGGGTATTATTATAAGATAATAAACTATTCAAAATTTGTTTAACCTAAACAATAATCTTTTGTTAATCTGAGAGTTTCAGTAACATAAAAAACTTAAGTACAGGAAATGCATTAACAGTTTTCTGCATAGTAGTTTTGCAGCACTGGAACCAATGTTGGATCTAACACATGTGGCCTTATGACTTCATCATGACCTGCTACTGATATACAATGTACTGTAGAAAACAGGGATGGAGGACAAGAATAATTTTGCAGTGACTTTGATACCATCATTGTCAGATGCCATCAATCAAGTTCTCAAAAAGTAAATTCAGTTGAAGGCCATCAGTATTGGAATTAAAAAAGGAAAGAACATAAGAGAATTTATCAGCAGGTTTGGAAGACTCCCAAACATTGTGTTTAAAAGAGAGGAAATATTTCCAAATTAATCCAATTTGTTGTCCATATGGGGAAAGAGGGAGGGGGCATGATGGTATGCACATTATATCATCTTCAAATAGCATGAATTACATACTGCACATCATTTGCACCATGGCATGAAAGATATAAATTATATAATTAATATGATTTGCAGGATGAGGAACATGACATCTTTGTAACTTCTACAAGATGCTAATCCCTGTGGGAATTCAGGCTATTTATTAGCTATGGAAAACTGAGTGTCCTTTGGAAGAAGCAATATAACGTTTAAGCTTTACCATAACTTATAACAGCTTTTTCCAACTTGGTGCTTTCCAGCCATTTTGAACAATTTCCAGAATATCAAATACTTTAACATATCTGAAGGGTCCCCTTTTAGGGAAGGCTTGCTGATAACGAGGGCACAAATGGCTAATGCATGAGCATTTTTATTTCAGAAAGGAATATACATCAACGTTTTCGTTGCAAAAATTCCCACAAAAAAAAATGAAACTAGCTCCTTACTTGGTCTACGTTCCTTAAAATAGTAACAACTGCTTTGAGTTTTCAGATTTTTAACTTTTCTTTGATTATTTGTCACTCTCTAATTTTAAACTGTAAACTAAATAGTATACTTTTCATAAGTGCCTGCATTAGTGCCCAGTTCTATAAAAAATACAGAACTAAAAACACTAAGCAAACCAAAAACTAGAAAGGAAATATAACACAACAGATAATCAGCAAAAATATTTCAGATCATTTTAAAAACAAATTACAGGGAAAAATTATAAAGTACTGGTTTACCAGGAACGAGGATTCTGCAGCTAAGATGCCACTATCAAGAATTCTTTTTTTTTTTCTCCATACCACAGAGGGATACTGTTGGTGGGATCTCAAGCAAATCCTCATAGTAGATCATAAACAATGTTCAGCCAGTACTGGAGAAACTGCCAGTTGTGCGTATCTGAGTTCTTCATGATGCAGAACTTTATAATAAGTAATGATTTATTTAATGATATCTGATATCTTACAAGCAACCAGTGCAGCTTCTGGATTGTCTTCAAGGACAGCCCATGCAGAATTTATTAAGGAATATTATTGTAAGATTATTATGGAATAGATTATTGAAGCCATGCTGCTCCCACCAATCAAGAATGAACACATCTTACCAATGAAGTACTATCCCAGGGGTCTTCAAACTTGACAGATTTAAGACTGGTTGACTTCAACTCCCAGAATTCCTCCTCAGTCATGTTAGCTCAGGAATTCCAGGAGTTGAGATCCACAAGTCTTAAACTTGCCAAGTTTGAAGACCCTTGCACTATCTACTGCTTTAGTTTATCAATCTGTCAGTTTATTGGCCTTCTTCCAGTCTATCCTGTTCCTATTCAACATCTGCACAGCCTATTCTAATTCTGAAGGAATTGTTATGTTGATAACATATCCGAAATCAATATCATATAGATATTAAACAACAAGAGGAAATTTTGCGGAAGGCCTACAAACTCTATTGCATGGTCAAGCAGAATATTAATGATTCTGCTGATATTAAGGACTAATATATCTGATATCCTAATAATTGCTTTTTTTTTCTTTTTTGAGGGAACATGTCCTGTATATCACAGCCTTCATCATACCTTCCAGGGCAACTTACAAAATCAATATGAAATAAAACAAATGAAGAAAAAGAATATCAATTAATCATAGTATAATTGTGCTGCTGTTCTGCCATTCTGACATAGTCAAGCAACACAGCTCTGCTATTTACATTCATAAAAATACATTAAGCTGTCTGATTTCTAAAATTCCTTGCTTCAGCTCCTGATGCTCACTCTGATGGTCCTGTTGCTCCTGAAGGGATCCTGGAGATTGTTTGTCCCCAGTTTTTAGACATAAGACACTGGGCTGGAAACCAGGAGACTGGGAATTCTAGCATTATTTTAGGCATTAAAGCCACTCGGGTGACTTTGGCCAATCACTCTCTCTCAGCCAAATTTACCTCACAGGATGGTGGTTGTTGTGGGAAAAAATAGGAAGAGGGAGGAGTATTGTGTATATTTGGTATATGCATATTTGTTATTTATTAAAATAATAAAGGTAAGGTAAAAAGAATCTAAAAAAAAAACCCCCAACAATATCCTGGGTCCATCAATGAAAGCCATTAATTCAAGAAGCAGATTTCAAATTAATGCTGCTAAAAGCACAAGCAATCACTCTATTTACAACTTTAATTTAGATTATTTCTTTTTTTAAAAAAATTGAGAAATGAAAAATTGTAAATATGCAAAGTTAATAGAAGTGACATTTTGTTTTTCTGTTTCATTAAGATGGTGCAGTTAAAGTCTTATAATGAATTTTCTATGGCATTGCTGCATATAGTATCCACATTCATCTATAACAGCTGTGAGCCTGAACTACATTCCCTAGTGCTAGAACTGCCATCCTGCTGGCTGCATCTCATCAAATATCCCATACAAGAAAGGCACCATCATCACTCAGACAGAGAGAGATGAAGAAAAGGAGGACCAATGAGGATGAAAGAATAACACAGAAAGAAGAAAATTAAACTGTTATCTTGTTTCAAAATAGAGCCATACTATTCACACCATGAAGCCACTTCCCCCCAGCATGTGAAGATCATACGACTGAAATTTGCCAGCAAAATGGCTGATTTTCTACAGAACACATTGGAACTGGGTGGTATTAAGAAAACAGAAATGAGAGTGTTTTCCTTCTGTTAGGTGTCTCTCACTCTCAACTCTTAGCCGCACTCCTATCAACTGAGGAGCTCTGGGAGAAGCAGCAGCAGATGTCTGGAGCAACAAGGGCATAAAATAAAGAATGAATGTGATGTGGCATGAATAAGAGCTCATGCTTAAGCTTGCACTGTAGTGGCAAGATCTGTGAATTGTTTGCTTTGATTGCATCGGTAGATAGATGCCCACTAGCTTTGTTTAATATTCCCTAGACCATGCTAGGAAATGCCAAACTGAAAAAGGGGCTGCTGGGCACTGCAAATAATTTGATAACATTTCTCACATCTGTTTGGAGCTTGACACCAGTTGGCCAAATCCAGCTGAGGTGAAAAAAGCCTCGTGTTGTCATGTTATTTGGGATTGGTATGAGTCTGTGGATCCCGAGGAAATGCTTTGTGCTAACAGCTTTGTCACACATAAACCATATCCCCTGCCCTATCTTGCTAGTGAAAGCTGGCAGGGAGATGATGGAAGGCTGAGTTTGGGCAGAGGTGAAATCATCTTTGAATAATAGGCTCTTTATCTCTGCCTTGGAAAAAGCAATGGTATACCCTCTCCTCAAGAAACGATCACTATCTTGGACTATTATTTACTACCTACCAATCTTTTGTTCACACAGAAGGTTAAGAAAATTATAGAGCTGCAGTTCCAGATTGTCTGTATCCTTTCATGTGGGATTCACATGAAATGTGAGTATGGAATAATCATTGGTTGCTTAGGTTGATCATCACTGGTGGGACTAGGATGGAGAATTCACCTTCCCTGATTCTACAGTGTTATATCTCTCAGCCTCCTTCAATACCATCAACCATAGTTTCCTTCTGAGGCTGCTGTAAGGCCAGAGGTGGGAGGAACTGTTTTGAAGTGGTTCTCCTCCCTCTTCAGTGAATAGACCTAGACTAGAAAGGCTATGTTCTCAGGGTCTAGTTAGTAGAGAGGCTATGTCCTTCCTTAGGTAGGGGTCTCCAACCTTGGCAACTTGAAGCAAAGCTGGCTGGGGAATTCTGGGTGTTGAAGTTTTGGCTTCAAGTTGCCAAGGTTGGAGACCCCTGTCCTCAGGCATTCTGGTGTGCCTGAGCTGTTTCTCCCTTCAGTTTAGCATCTGCAAAAAGTCATTCACCAGCACAGGGTGAACTAACACCAAAATGTGAATGATACTCAGGAGATACAGTGTAGGTTTGACCTGGTGCTTGGAGGCTATTGTGCTCTGGAAGAGCTAAAACAAGGTTAAGATCAACCCTAGAAAGATGGCAGTAGATTAGAAAGCTGACTAAATATGGAGTGTACAAAGGAGGGTTTGTCCCTTGGGAATGCAAATAAAATTAGAAGTGCCCAAGAATCCCTAACAGACTTGCTGAAAAATAATTAACAAAGAAAATATTTTTGAGATTATGTTGATGGTATATGGATACTTGTCCCCTAGTTGGAGACAAATATCACAGAGCACTTCTCTATACAGAAAGGGTGACAGAGAAACGAACACCCCACTCAGAATGGCAGTAACATTAGTTTAATATTTTTATTGGGGGGAAAATGCCTTTGTCAGCAGGGTTTAATTTCCATTAAATCAATTTACTACAGCTTAATTTGCATGAAATTAAATGCAGTCCTTATTCAAAGAACCATCACTCCCTTAAATCATTCAGCACTGGGAACTGATCATAGGCCTAATTAAAAACTTGACTGGAGCCATGCCCATCTATTCCCCTTGTAACATTCAGTAGGTCTGACAAGAGCCTTTGGTCTCTGTTAACTTACTTTGCATTCCTAAGGGACCATTCTTTGCTAACTTGGCAAAAGTATCTTCCACTTCTGGCCCTGTTATGCGAAAACCCTTGTGTTCCTGGAATCAGGACCAGCGGGTTCAGTTGTCCTTTTGAAGCTCATTTAAGAACTTATATTTCTGTGAGTTCAGAAAAACAACAAGGAAAAGTTTTCTGGCCAATAAGACGAAGAAGCTTGAGGTGTTATTTATAACTGTAAATATCTCATTTTTCAGGGGACCCCCCCTCCCCAAATTTCAATATGTATTGAGGATTAAAAAAGGTTTCCCGCTTCATACTCAAACCTAAGAATTTGGAGCTTTAGTATGTATTTGGTGTCTTTTGTGTCTGAAGTTGAATGGCAGCCTTGTTTACATTCAGACGAAAGGCTCAGTGGACAGCATTCTTCCGGAGAACCATAGCTTGTTAGAGAAATACATCTTGAGAAAGAAAATCGCTGCTATTTCCATATAAACAGGTGAGATAGTAAATGATGGGCAATTTCTTTCTTTGCTAAAAGCCAGAGGACTGCTCCTAGTTAGAGAACAGTCCTGAGCTAGTCTGAACTGGCATTAGATTTGTAATAGTGATGTTATTTCTGGTGAAAGATAAGTTGATGGGCTATCTTTCCATGGATTTTCCCAGTGAGTTCCCTAACTAAAAGGCTTACAGGAGCCATGCTGATACATGCTATTATCTCTGATCCGAGACAATGCAACTAAGTGGCTCACTTACCTCTTTGATTCTCTCCAAAAGAGGGAGCAGCCAGTCCTTGTTCACTTCACAGTGACTGTCTAGAAAGGTAAGAACCCCTGCCTGGGCCACATCTGCTCCTCGAATGCGGGATCGGATCAAACCTGTAACAGCGGACATGAACTCAAACATAGGTCTGGCTGATGCAAATTTCTAAGCAAGACTTTAGTTGCTAAACAAGCACGCAGATTCTTCAACTTAACTCATTTTTAGCACAACATGAGTGCTACCTTTATGGACTTAAAAATGATATGCCATTTTTAAGATGTCTCAGCCCAGTTACTTTTCTGCATTGCAAGATCAGTGGCCCAAAGAAAAAGTTTGTCTTGGGCAAAAAAACCCAGTATGATCATTAAAACCGTCTGCATGTATATAATTCTTTCCATTGCTTCTGCAAAGGGAAGACAAGATACCAAAATGCTGGCTCTGAAGAATAATATCATGTAACTAGAACAATCCTCCTTTTTTGCCTAAAATACAGTTTAAAACAAGGTTTTCAGACTTTCTTAAGAAAAATCTAAGGATAAATACTTCTTAACCGGGATGGGATCACTTCCCTAACTACAGCTTCCTGTAAATTAATCTGCAAAGGCAAATTGCTTCAAAAACAAACAGCAAATACAATTTGTATTGCAGAAACAAATGACAAACACAAATTCCCAGCCTGCAATTGCTTCCCTCAATTACAGGAATTTTCTGATGCACTTTGTTTTTCATTAATGGAGAGCTAAATTTATCTTTTGCAACAATTCTAATATGGCAGAACATTGAAAGAACATGGCAACAAGATATAAATATTAATTAATAAATCAGTAATTGGGGATGGTGAAGAAATTATAATATTACATGAATAATACATTGAGGCCAACTTATAATCAACAGGGATAAGATAAAAGGTTCCTTTTTATTCTTTTTTTTAAATAAATTGTATTCAATTTTTCATATTAAAAACAAAAATCTCTTTTTAGTGGACAACATATTTCCGGATCATCACCTTTACATAAAAATATGAAAGCAATTATACATTCATATATGCATACTTAATTCTATTATTACCTTTTACATTCCAAATTTTCAGTAAGGAGAGAAACAAACACATTAATTCTAGCCTCTTTCATTAATCTCAATCGAAACATCTTTTTGTTTCATTTCAATTATTTCAAATACAATCCTTTAATATTTATTTTAAAAATAAAGATAAATAAAATGTGTTTGCCTAATAATAATAATAATAATAATAATAATAGGTTACCAATGTCTCTCCTTGCTTTTAATAGTCTATATGAACTTATTAATTTAGTTGGTTCTTTAGTCTGTCATATTTCCTTTCCATTACACATTCTTTTTATAAATTCTAGATTAATACAAATTTTAACACTAAAGAAAAAAAACAAGTATAGGTTTCCCCTTTTACTGCTTTGAGTGTGACACCTCAATGATTAAAATATACCTTTATTCCCTCAACTTGATTCCCAATAAACCATTATTTTTAAGAAGTTGCAATAATAATCATTACATCTTTTCATTTGGATTCCGCAGCATATTTCCCACCCTTAATTTTTAATAAAAGTTATCAGTATCTATATTACCCTATTTTCTAAATATTTTTAATTGCAGAAATATTCTTATTACCCCTTGTCACCCTGCAGAATCCCTTTTAATTCATCAACCATTATCTCTGAAAAAAACAATTTCTTTTCAATGTTTTACTATTTCCGTATTTCTTTATTTCATGCACCTGTTTCTTACTGTTTCTCGTCCCCCTCTTTTCCACATATCTTTTCTCATTCCAGTTTATATCACTCTCTTTCATAATATTTTCCTTTCCCCTTTTCTGCTGGGTCTTTCTGCCTTTCCCGACTTTACAGGTATTCCCCCTTTTGATTACCTTCTTAAATCTCAACTTTTTAACCTTCCTTCTTTCCCCACTTCTTTGTAGTGTTCTTTGTGTTGTCTATTTAAAAGTCTTCTCCTTGACTCGGCTCCTCCTCCTCTGAAGCTCTTTCTTCTTGTTCTTCAATCGACATTTCCATTTTTTCCAACACAGAACAAAGTGATTCGTCTCTTTCTTGTAGTAATTCTCTCATATTTTTAAGTTCCATTTTTAATTCCCGAAGAGATATCATCATTACACACTCTTGTATTTTATGATCGTTAAAGTCCACAAAAAAACCGTTTTTACTTTCCTTCTTTCTTCTTTCAATTTTCTAAAGTTCCCAATTATTCCAGCCCAGGGTCTATACCAAAAACTTCAATCAATCCCACAGTCAGTGTTTCCTTGCTTTTTTCTTTATTCTGGTTCTGCTTTCACTTTCTAAGATTCTTACTTTGTTTCAATATTTCTTTAGTGTTATATCCACACAAGTTCATTCAGAAACAGGATGCTTTCCCTTTTGTTTGAGCTCAAGTTTTTGTCAAAAGGTGGCACTCTCCATTATACAAAGTCTTCACTTTTCCCCCCTATTTTTTTGTTTAGGGTTTTTCAAACCTCAATATTCCAGCACAGTCCAGTCTCCAATTTGTAAACTTTATTATTATTATTATTTGACAATCTTAAATCCAGCTTTATTTTATGCCTGTTTATTGCCAAAATATTTTAGTCCAATTTAGTTAAATTTTTAATTCCAGCTTTTTCCTTTCCCAGTTTGAAGCCCCGCTTAGCTGTCAAAAATATTTTCTTATTTTTTTTCCTGTCCCTTTGTAATTTCGCCGCTCACTTTTCTTTTCTTAAAAATTCCATGTTACCTTAATCCCGGGGTACTTTTGTTTAGTTGTATTGCCCAATTGTCCCGGTTCAGATGTTATCCACCTCTTTCTTCCCTCCTGCACAAAGCTTAATCCAGCTGAGTCCTCCTTTTCAGGGTGGCCATTTTAAACCACCGCTGCAGTCATCTTCAGGGGGAAAAAGACCAAACCCAGGGGAGAGATGCGGCTCCCCTCAACTGGCTTGCGGCTTCCCCTTACTCCGCTGCCCCTCCAAGGCATCTTCAGCCCCTAATCGTAATGATCAGGGCTCTCCAATAAAAGAGCATGGACCATAGCCACAGAGAGTCGCGATCTACGGTCTGTCAGCGAGGAGGCTCTGCCTTCTTCCCAGGTTCCTTTTTATTCTTAAGTTTGATGGGTATTACTAAGTTATCATAAGGAGAAAGGTATATCATTTTTATACTGAATGGCAATTTTAATTAAATCACTTGATTTTGCAATATTTGTTTCAATAGAAAAGAATGTCTATAGTTCATGGTTGAGATCTCAGTACTGTCTGAGTTTGGTTGTTGGCTTGAAGACATTTCATTATCCAACTATGTAGTATCATCAGTGTGAATGTGGGGTTTCCTGTCTGTCTATATACAATAGCTTTCCCTGTGTATTCCCAGACAATCCTCATAAAACATACAAGGCACACAGAACACTGACTTTGTTTACATAGTCACACTGTCTTCAGTTTGCTACTTTGAATACCTCAAAGCTTTACTGGAGCCTAATAGTCTCATCGTGCAATTGTAGAGTTCCAGTGGCTAAACAAATTTCCAAGGAAGTTGCTTTCATGGTCCTCAGGAGGTTTGTTTAATTAAAGAAATGGTACAGGAAATGACATGCTTTACAAAGCAAAACTTTCATTTTACACCTTGGATTTCTCCATATGGATTTGCTTCATCCCATTTCTCCTGTTTTCTTAATAAAATTACACCTAGAATATATTTCTTAGTTGGACCCACACAGCAAAAGATTAAGTGGTCATTGTCTTGTTGGGTCAACAAAGCCATCACAATCAGCTGTAATATGAATGTTGTGGTATCATTTGTAGCATAAGAATTGAGTTCTGTTAATGTGAAGTTAGAATCTCACTTGTATGAATACATCCATCAAGAGGTAAAGCGTAAGTTCAGACATGGTTTTAATTGTATTAGGCAACCAAATATTATTGGTTTGAGGAAGTCTGGATTTAAGTGGAATGACTATACATTCTGTTCCATAAAACAGTCTTGATTAATATTAGTTCTTTTATGTGTTCTTTTATATTTTTATATGTAGGCTGGAATGACCTTGAGGGACAAGAGAGAGAGAGCCACAGAATGGGCAACTGGCAAGTAAAAGATGTCCCAGCCCACAGGAGAAACAGAGTGGGAAATATTTTAGAAGGCACTCTCCCTAGTTTTCTGAAGAGTAAAATTAAAGGGGGAGAGAAATATGTTCAATCTTCCAATGTAACTTTACAATAAAGATAGAATTAGTGTTTGTGTGTCTTGTCTGGACTATCTCAAAGGTCAAGCATATGGATAATAGCTTTGGGGAAATGGAAGTGACTATTCCTTTCCCACCATGACCTGAATTATTTTTTGTAAATCCTGTTTTTCACCCAATTTAAATAATATCACCTTGGGTGGCTTCACATGATGCAAGCACAATCCGGATAACATTTCCATATTGAGGCTTATTCACTGCATAGATTAGCTCCCTGAGTTGCTCTATGATTGATCTCTGTTTCAACGCAACCTGCCATTTTGGGGTAACATGGAGAAAACATTATGGATTCTTCAAAAGGAATAAAAGGAATCTACAAAACCAAATAAGCCAAGCTTTAAAACAGGATCTGAGCCAGAATCAGACCTCAATAGCCCAGAACCTTCTGTTAAGAATTTAAAATCCTAGATGTTTTTATTTATTTTATTTATTTGTCAAAATCTTAAAATATAACAGAAACAAGAATAAACATAAGTTTAAATACAAGAAATAGGAACTGATAATTGGGGACAATAAAACAGGGACGGTAGGCACGATTGTGCGCTTATGAACACCCCTTACAGACCTCTTAGGAATGAGGTGAAGTCAATAGAGGTTAGTTTGAACATAAAGGAGTGGGGGTTTGAGCAGGTGACAACAGAATCAGGTAGTGAGTTCCAGACATTGACCACTCTGTTGCTGAAATCGTACTTCCTGCAATCAAGGTGGTTTACATTTAGTTTATATCTGTTGTGTGCTCTTGTGTTGTTGTTAAAGCTGAAATATTCATTAACTGGTAAGATGTTGTAACATATGATTTCGTGTACTATGCTTAAGTCCAATCTTAGCCGGCGTAGTTCAAGGTTATCTAAGCCTAGAATTTCAAGTCTGGTGGTGTAGAGCATTATGTTGAGAACAGAAGAATGTAGTACTCTTCTGGTAAAATACTTCTGGACTCACTCAACTGTATTTATGTCTGATATACAGTGCGGATTCCAGACAGCAGAGGTGAATTCAAGTTTTGGTCTAGCAAAAGTTTTGAATGCCCTAGTTTGCAAAACAGTATTACCAGAGGAGAAGCTTCGTAAAATTAAATTTACAACTCTTAAAGTCTTTTTTGGCAAAACTGTTGCAGCGAGCTTTGGCATGTGTGCCAGACCTTCTCTAGCCCATAAATGGCTGCATCAATATGAAGACTAAATCACAAGATGAAAAGGCAACAAAATGTTTGCTTATAGTACTAGATATTTTATCTGAAACTAAGTTGAGTTATATTGTCAATTGTGACATTCTCTAATTCTATTAGGAATGCATTCCTACGCTTCTGGGAGAGTTTTGGGGTTAAGGAATGCTAGTGCACCTCTTACTAAGTGTGCTTAAGACTGGAGATTATTTCCTCTGAGTTTGAAAGAAAATATGAGAAATCATATTGCATTGTTTCCTATGGATTAATTTATGTACTGGGTACTGCAGGGGAGGGAATAAGACAATGGGCTAGAAATCACATGTCAGCACTCCTTTAATTTACAACAGCATAACTAAATTAGAATATGACTAGAATATGCTAGATAACAGGATAACAGAGTTGGAACGGATCTGGGAGGTCTTCTGGTCCAATCTCCTGCTCAAGCAAGAAGCCCTATATCATTTCAGACAAATGGTTGTCAAATCTTTTCTTAAAACCCTTCAGTGTTGGACCACCACAAGTTCTGGAGGCAAATCATTAATTGTTCTAGCTGTCAGGAAATTTCTCCTTAATTCTAGGTTGGTTCTCTCCTTGATTAGTTTCCATCCATTGCTTCTTGTCCTACCCTCAAGTGCTTTAGTTAATAGGTTGACCCCCTCTTCTTTGTGGCACCCCTTTAGATATTGGAACATATTGGAACACTGATATCATGTCACCCCTAGTCCTTCTTTTCATTAAACTAGACCCTGCAACCATTCCTGCAACCATTCTTCATATGTTTTAGCCTCTAGTCATCTAATCATCTTTGTTGCTCTTCTCTGCACTTTTCCTAGAGTCTCACTTTTTTTATATCGTGCTGATCAAACTGGATGCAATATTCCTAGTGTGGTCTTAGCAATAGCACTTAGACCTAAACATATATATATATATATATATATATATATATATATATGTATGTATGTATGTATGTATGTATGTATGTAACTTTAAAAGCACAACTATAATGATGTGGGAAAATACCCGAACAAAGCTGAATACCATACATGTAAGTACCCGTGAAAACTTAAGAAAACAAACATACATACATACATACATGTTCTGTCTCGTCTTTCCCAAAAAACAAAAGAGTACAAACTCACACAAACACAGGCAGGCAAGCGGGCTTGGACTTCACAGAGTTAATTCTTTGGAACTGATAATATTCTTGGCATTCCAACACGTCCTGCCTGCCAAGTCTGAACTGATAGTAAATAAAATTTTACTCACAGAAAATCACAAGGCAGTCCAGAAAGAAAATCTGAAATAAGATTAAACTTTGTCCTGTACAAAGTTTCAGGAGAAAACACACCCACTTTTATCCCGTGGGGTGTGGCTCAATGACTCAGCTCACTCTCTGACCCTCCCACGCCTCCTACGTTGCTGCTCACGTTTCTCCCTACGACGCTGCTTAGGATCGAGCCAACACTCTTCCTCTTTACTCCCTGTCAGGGGCTGCTCCAATATGCCTTCCTCCTGATTACTCTCAGGGTGTTCCTCTCGGTTGTCTGATGGAACCTGAGGCATTATCAGGGAGGAAGGTCCTGGGGAGGAAGGCATTGCCAGAGAGGAAGGTCCTGGGGAGGAGGGTATTCCCAGTTCCTCCTCCTCATCTTCCAGGTCCTCTTCCTCTGACAGCATAGGCTCAGGAATCGGGGCCACAACATATATATATTAAGTAACCTGCAGTACTGCACTCTAACTCTAACCACTGTGCCACTGCAGCTCAAACTTCATGTCATATTGATTCTAGCCCTCTATTAATGCAGCCTATAACTGTGTTCGCTTTTTTTGACAGCTGCAGCACACTGCTGGCTCCTACTTAAGATCCTTGATTCACTTAGTAAACACTTTTATTTTTTTCCAATATAAACCAAAGTTAAAATATATCAATTTAAACTGTGGTTTGGGGAGGAATGAAATACAGATGTTAGCCTACTTTAGATGTCAGCCCTGTTTCTTTACAGCCCTACTGTAAAACCCTATTGTAGCAATAAAGAGCTTAAATGTTTAAAATACAATTTAAATGTTAGAATTCAAGAGAAACATCATGAGCACTGTCCTTTGGTTTGTTAGAACAAACAACTTGTAAAAGAAAAGACTTGGAGATCTTTTTTGTCTGATTCTTATTTTCCAACTAAGAAGAGACACCAATGTATATATTAATAGAAGAATCACATAATATTCCATTCATTCCAGAGAAATTTCTCAACTTTGGGCCTCAAATATGTTGGAATTAAAATTCCCATATTGACTGGGAATTCAGGAAATTTTAATCCCAACACACCCAGGAGCATCAAAGTTAAAGCTTTATAACTAAGGGAAGTCATATACTGAACTTTTTCTTTTTGCTAAAACATGATTGGTTTAGTTTTGCATGGTATATAAATGTAACCAATTGTATTGTACAAAGTAAACAAGAATTAAATAAACCATGGTTGTGTGAAATGTGTTAGGCTAAATCACAGGTGTCAGCTTCTTGAAAATCTGCCACCTTGCAGATTTTGATCTTCTCCTTTGGGTGCCCATGCAGGAGCAGTAAGTTGTATTGCCTCAAACAATGAAATAAGCATGAAGGCACCATCATAACTGATTTTTAAAATAGTCAGACATTCCAAGAATAAGGACAAAAATAGAACCTTTGTAGGAAGACGATTAAGGAGTCGCAATGCAAATGTTACCATAGCTTTAAATGGACTAGAAGGGAAGAACAATCTACCCAATCCTTCTTACTCTTGAGTAAAGTAAACCTGAGGTTAAATTAATGTGTGTTGGTATCCTTTAATTGAGAAAAAGTGGAAAGAAAAGAAAGGATTTGAACAGTACAAGAAGAGTTAAGAAAGGCCATGGAAATTAAAGACTACAAGTGACACAGAACAATTTTTGGTTTCCTCGGGGTAATTGGTTTCACAGCTAAAATAATAATTCAGAAACATTCTGAGGATAATCAGAATATAATTCAATACATTTGGATGGTATCAACTTCAGGAAGGCTGGCCTTGAGGAACTGTGTGACTTGAGAGTTATCTGATGATACCAAATTAAGGGATTTACAGGGTTGTAAAAAGGGAATTACTGTAAGTGATCCATCAAATGATCTTTAAGTGATAGCGCTGGGTTTGTTTTAGAAATGTTCCAATTCTTGATGTAAAGTTGCCTAGATTTGCAGAATTTGGTATTGCTAATTGTTGATTTTATATTACACTAACCTACAAAATAATACTTCAATGAACAATATTGAATTTCCAAAAGAATTGAAAGAAATTCCAAGTAGGCAAGTAATAAATATCCTATGAAAAAATCAGAAAGTTTACAAATTATACTTTAAAACACATTTACTTCTTGAGCATGTAAGTGATTTTAATTTGTCAATTAAAAACAACCTTACAGTATCAAATAAGTTTCCCTTAACTAATATCATAAATTACTTATTTAAAAGAAATGACTATAAATGTCACTGTTTCAAGGATGCTTGCTTGGCAACTATTTTCAGTAGTAAGTTAATAAAGCAGGAAACAGTAAAGGGAAAATCAATTGTGTTTCCCAATTAGAAATGGACTTTCAAACACTGGAAATAGCTATTTTCATCCTTTTAATTTCTGAAGTGGGAAGAGGGATGGCAGAGACAATTACCATAGAACATAAAGAAAATGGGATAGGCACAATGGCTCAGCGATTAGAAATGCTTAGCTTTTCAACTGGAAAGCTGCCAGGCCGGATTCAAGACCTGAATGCTGTGCAATGGGATTTGCCCCTGTTACTTGCCCCAGCTCCTGCCAACCTAGCAGTTCGAAAGCATGCAAATGCAAATAGATAAATAGGCACAACTTCAGTGGGAAGGTAACAGTGAGGCTATGTGTCTTGGTGTATAGTCATGCTGGCCATATGAGCACAGAAATGTCTTTGGATACTCCCTCAGCTAAGAAACACAGATGAGCACTGCCTCCTGGAGTTGGGCACAACTGGACAGGGGAAATCTTTACCTTTATAAGAAAAATATTATTTTTCATTCCACCATTGTCCAATTCTGCTTTTAACAAAAAGCACAGAATGGATACTGAATAAATGCCATCTCGGACCTAATAGGCATGTTACTGAATATCCATATATAGAAAACAGACAGGACTTTTACTATAATACTGCTCCCTCCAATTTACAGGTTTTTACACAAACATACATATAGTATACTACAGGAGATGCAATAGCACTAAGGAATTATGAGAGCCCAAGAATACAAGCAGGTTGTTCAAGTGGGAGTTTTTATACAACTTTCAGATTGAGGGGAAAGTAATGCTCTGCTAAGATGCCGCCAGGGCTCCTTAATCTTGGTCTTCTTTTGATATCTCAAATATGGGAAGAGGTATCAAAGCAGTATCCATACAACCAGAATAGTATGTATATACAAGTTATTTCTTTTCTGATTTGTTTTCCTTCCTGAGTTATTTTCCTGAAAAGGCATCAGTTGGAAGAGAAAGATAAAGACACACCAACGAGAGGAATGATTTGTGAGTCAGATGTTTTTGTTCCTGCCCAGAAAGAAAAGTAGGTAGCATGAAAAATAAATATGTTTCGGCATTCTTCCCATGACTGGGTACACTCAGATTTCTGTTTTTATCTTTCTCTGTGTTGGTGGGTTGGAAAGAAAGAGAGGAAAGGACAGATTTCCATATCCCACCAACAATAATAGTTCAATTGCTATGCTTTACTTTCCATTAATATACAAGATGATATGGTTCAGAAGTGCAGAAAATAAGAATTGTTAATTTCTCAAAGAGCCTCCATACACAGGGAGATAGCCTCCTCCTATATGGAAAGAAAGGAATACGCAAATTGCTAAGTACTGTTTCTGGACCCCCTTACCAAATAGGTCAGTTGGGCAAAATTCTAGTCAAATGGGATTTTCACAATTCTGGAGAAGAATGCTAGCTGGGGAATATTGAGAATAGAAGTCCACACATCTAAGTGTCACTGATATTGAAAAAGACAGGTAGTTTTTGACTTACAACTTAATTTAGTGACTGTTCAAAGTTACCACCCCACTGAAAAAAATGACTTATGACCATTGTGGCATCCCCATGGTCACATGATTAGATGCAGATTCCTGGCAACTGAATCATATTTATCATGGTTGCAGGGTCCCAGGGTCATGTGATCCCCTTTGGCAACCTCTGATAAGCAAAGTCAATGGGGAAGCCAGATTCACTGAACAATTGTGTTACTAACTTAACAACTGCAGCGATTCACTGCAGTCATAACTGTGGCAAGAAGGTTGTAAAATGGGGCAAAATTCATTTTACTGTCTCACTTAGCACAGGAATTTTGGGCTTAATTGTTATAAGTTAAGACTACCTGTACTGATCTAGCTAATGACTGAGATTTGAGCCACTGCAAAGTTCAAGTGTAAAGTTCACTTGCAGCAAGATGTGTGGTAAAAATATTTTCTCCTCCAAGATGGGAGGAGGAAGAGAAGGAGGAGGAGGAGAAGCAGCAGCAGCAGCTCAAAATATATTCCCTGTGGGTGAGCCATATGCCTTCCAATTTACCCTGTCAACATTTAATCTGGGAAAGCAACTTTGCACTCAGCCTTCTTTAAGGTATAGGTATAGGTAAAATTTAGGTATATACTACAGGAAGGCTACAAGCTGGTAACAATCACCTTGTGCAGCTGTACAGAGTGATGTGTCTAATCCAGAGAGGGGAAGGGTCAGCAGATCAAATTCTACAGAGGAACATGCTGTCTGAAGAGGGCTTTTGCAAAGCCTTAATTGACAGCTGTAAACCCACACTTTGTGTCTTCTCAACTGTCCCGCCTCTGACACAGTTGCTGGAAAGAATTTTAATGACAAGGGCTCTGTCGCTGCCAAGTATTGTTTCTCCACAATGCTTTCACCCACATCTTTACTCTGAATACTTATTTAATAAAATTATACATGCCCTTCAATGAACTTCCAGGATGGTTTTAAAAAAGCAAACTTAAATGCACAAGTAAAATTTAATGTGTGAAATTGCAAATAATTGTTACTTTATTAATACCAATTATTAAGCAGTGACAGATCATTTTAAAAAGTTATTACAGCTATTGGGCCATTTTGATACAACAAGCATTCCGCTGAGTGGCTGGTTTTTGAAAAACATCCCTTCTACCTTTATGTCAACTCCATGGGCAGCATTTGGACTGGCCAAATTTATATCAGGCAAATGAGTATTAATTCAATTTGAATTATACCTTACTTTATGCACATGTCAGAAACAGGAATGACTTCATGGTGCATTTATCTCAGTTCAGGAAAAGCTATCCATTTCTCTTGCAAAGACGTTACTTATTGCAAAAAGTACCAGTCATAGAGGTTAATGTGAAAAGGTGTATATGTCATGCTTAAGTGAAGTCCTTTAAGTGTTCGCCCTGATCCTGAACTCAATAACCCATCAATGTTGAAGTCATTTTTAAATGAGGCATTTTAGACATAGGATGTAAAAGAAATAAAGTAAAAACAACAACACAAGAGTAAAATACTGATGAATAAAAAAGGGATCTAAAATGTAATGGAGTTCATAATTTTCAAATGTATCATTAATTACAAATTATAGAATGCTGCAGTCCTGGTTGCATTCACTAAAGGAAACTTGACTGAACAGATTTGAGCTTTATTTTGAAGAAAAATGCACTGATTGCTTTGTTTTGTTCTTTAAAACAGCAGCCCCCAACCTTTTGGGCACCGGGGACCAGTTCCTTGGACAGATTTTTTTCCATAGACCAGAAGGGCCGTGGTTTAAAATGTGGCCTGCATCCTGCAGATGGGCCTTCGCTTGTTTGCACAGCCCTGTTTCTGGCATGCCACGGACTGGTGCCTGTCCATGGACAGGGGGTTGAGGACCCCTGCTTTAAAGTATGAAAATAATTTAGAGAACACAATTACATGTACATACATGCAGACACACAGGCAGACATGGGGACGACAAAATCTCTATGACATATGTTCCAGATAATTGCCTCATCTTCTTTCATTGATACTGCTTTCATTTTCATTCACAGAAAGCTCCACCTTAGTAGAAGATTACAAGCATAAAATGTATGCACATCAATTGTAAAAGAGTATTTAGGATAGTCATTGCACTTTATTTTCCCTATCCTGTAAATCTTTCATTTTGTTTTTCTTTTTTCTTTGTGCTCCTTCAGTGTGCTCGGCCCCCAAATGCTTACCTTCTCTTCTACTGTTGCGCAGACATTTCACTTTGGGGAGCTTGATCAGCAAACGGCAATCATCCGCTTTGGAAACACAAACAGAATGCAATGTTATCTGACTGTTTCTTTTCATCTTTCAAAACTTTCACACAATCAAGAGGTCAGAAAGTGAGTGTTAAGAACTTTGTCAGTGTACACTTAACTCCTAGTGGCAGAATAGAAAAGGGTATGTGTCCATTATGATATTAAGGAACAATGGGGAATCATAATACATAGGAAAATCTCCTCTTTTCCAGGATCAAGTTTTCAGTCTCACAAAGGTTGAGACTGTGCACCAGTACATGCACAAACAGACACACACAGTTCCCTCTCTCCCTCCTTCTCAACCCCTCTGGTTTTCAAGTTCACTTACGATCATCGCTGAAGTCATCTACTAATAGGATTTCGTGGACCAGGTACACTGGGGTTCGGTTCAGCACACTAAGGGATCATAAAAGAAAATACCCAATGGATTTTCAACAGAAAAACAAAACTGGGGGAAAAAATCACGCTCAGAATACATTTTGCTTGGATAGGCAACAATGAAGTTGAGGGAGAGGGATGAAACACTTGCAAAAAGTGAGAGTTTTTTAAAGTTATACTACTTAAATAATAAATAATTATATCAATTATCCCTTCTGGTCATTAATATTTTGCAACTTCAGTTATATTTTCCAACCTTCAGTGCCAACAGTGTTTCTGAGAGTCCCTGGGAGCTGCACGTAATCCAGAGGGTTCACTGCTTAGTAGTGCAAAGTATGAGCCAGGTGTTCCTGAACTATTTCATCCAGGATCCAATTTAAATGGTAAGTGTTTTAGAAACAAAATAGAATCCCCATGATAGGCTACAATTATAATAACTGCAGTGCAAGACTCCCTCAAATTACCATAGCCACTGCTTGTGTTACATCAATTAAAAAGCTAAGCTGAAGCATGGTAGCCATGCTTCAAAGCCATACTGCTTTATAGTCTGAAGCTCCTCATAAATAAAAAGGAATGCCTGCTCATGGAACCATGAAGTCAAGTTTGCACTTCTGGGTAATAAGATCAACAACATTTTACAAAAGAATACAAGAAAACATGGTCAAGGTTTGTAAAAACCATGTTATTGTAAACTATCAACTCAGTGATCAACAATGGTATTTCTATTCCATTAGTTGTCACTACCAAAAGAAAAGATAGATATCTGGAAGGTTTTATAAAAATATTATTTAAAGAACGACCTATGTAACTAGTCGGAACAAGAGACAAGCAATTTCTGTGGAAAGCTAATTTTTGTAGACTGTCTTTAATTATAAGTTGGCTATAGTCATTGTGAATACTTAAATTACATACTAATTTAAACTGAGTCTGGTTTCTTTAAGCTAATGGGATTGCCCAAGCATTTAAAATAAATGTATCATATGAGTGTTGTTTTGAAGACAGCTTCTTTATGAAATGTAAACAAATTATTCACTATCTGGGAATATAAACTGCAAGTTACTAATGAAATATGAGACAGAAAATGATTGCCATTAACTCTAAAAAAAAAAGCTTCAACTACAACCCAAATTCTTCTATTTTTTAAAAAAATCAATGTAATTGGTTAGAAGGATTATATTGATTAATAATACTGATTAATGCTTCCAGGAAAATTTGATTGTTTGAATTTATACATCTGTGAATTCATATATGAATTAAACAACTATAAAATTAAAATAAAATGGAAGCCATCTTGTTTTAACCTGAATTTAATCCTGAGTTCCCCATTTAAATTGATTTCAAGATAACATAATATCTGAGTCTAATATCTGAGTCTAATAGGCTATTACCTAAGAAATATGACACCAGGTATGTTACTATGAGGTCATGCCTTTTATACAGAATTGGGAAAGTTATAAAGGATATATTTTGGAATAAACATATGGCAGAAGGAAAGTTGAGCTGAAGGATTCTTGATACCATCAGCCATAAAATCCTTCTGGACAGCCTGCAGCAATTGGGAGTGGGCAGCACTGTGTTGTGGTAGTTCTCCTTCCTCTGTGGTCATTTCCAATCTATGTTGATGGGGAGAGGTATCCCCTATTCAAGAAAAAATGAGACCATCAGTTCAGGGTCTGCTATCATCAGTATGCGAATGATGCTCACTTATATATCTCGTTCCTAAAATGTGTAACTACTACTGTTGATGTCTTGCCTCTGTTGGTTATGTCACTATGAATGGGAAGGAACGGACTGAGACTAAATGGCTGTGGATATATGGGCCCCCTTATGTGACAGAGTTTCCATCTTTGCCAACCATCTTGAAAAAGGGTTGCATTTCCCCATTCAAGACAGGTATACAGCTGTCTCACAGCTCTTATGTGAAGAACTCTGCAGCTATGTACCAGCTGTGCCTGTTCATGGATTGGAGAACCCTTGGATAGTCATTCAAACCCTAGTCACCTCTAGAATGCACTATTGCAATGTGCTGTACATGGTGCCGCCCTTAAAACTCCTTGGAGTTATCCTGCTCTGAAATGTATTACTGCATGTCATACCAAGGTTCCATGCTCTACTTGTCAATTGGCATAAATCAAGATGCTGGTTAGAAGAGAATATAATTCTTTATTGGCCAAGTATCGTTGGACACACAAGGAATTTGTCTTTGGTGCATATGTTCTAAGTGTACATGAAAACAAAATAAAATACATTCATCACAAATCATAAGATACAACAATTAGTGATAGTCATAGGTTACTAATGAGCAATCAAATCATACTAGGAAACAAATAAACCAATATAAATTGTAAAGATACAAGCAACACAGTTATAGTCATAAGTGGGGAATAGAATAGAATAGAATAGAAAACTTTATTGGCCAAGTGTGATTGGACACACAAGGAATTTGTCTTGGTTTAAATACTCTCAGTATACATAAAGAAAATGTACATTCGTTAAGAATCAAGAATCATAACGTACAACACTTAATGATAGTCATAGGGTACAATCAACAATCAAATCATACTAGGAAACAGTCAATATAAATTGTAAGGATACAAGCTACAAAGTTATAGTCCTACAATCACAAGTGGGAGAGGATGGGTGATAAGGAGTGATGAGAAGATTAACAGTAATAGTAGTGTACACTTTGTAAATAGTTGAACAGTGTTGAGGTAAATATTTGTTTAGCAGAGTGATGGCTTTCAGGAAAAAACTGTTTTTGTGTCTAGTTGTTCTGGTGTGCAGTGCTCTATAGCATCGTTTTGAGGGAAGGAGTTGAAACAGTTTATGTCCGGGATGTGAGGGGTCTGTAAAGGTACTAGGAAGGATGAGAAGAGTAATAGTAATACGGCCTTAGTAAATAATTTGACAGTGTTGTGGGAACTGTTATTTAGCAGTGTGATGGCATTCGGGGGGAAACTGTCCTTATGTCTGTCTAGTGGTTCTGGTGTGCAATGCCTTATAGCGTCATTTTGAGGGTAGAAGTTGAAACAAACTTTTAAGCAAAACGGACTTAACTTGTCGGGGCCTGGTGCTTTTCCTGGTTTTTGTTTGTGAAATAGAACTTGCATCTCATTCTCTGATCACCAGAGGTGGTGGGCCCAATGGGATGGGGTAGGTTGTAGGAGGCTTGGCTGTTGTTAGTGTGTCTGAGATTATATAACTTTATAACTTATAAAGCCCCTTATGATGTAGGACGTGATTACCGGAGGGATCACTTATCCAATAAGATCCACCAAAGTGGATGAACTTCAGATCTCTGTTAAATAAACTACCATTTGTGATTTAAATCATAGATTGCTTGTTTATTTATTCATTTGTTTGTTGCTTACATGGAAAATGTGATTTACAACTCATGACTGGGTTCATCCAATGACAAAATAAACAATACCATGTCCTAATATTATGTGTGAATGTAAATGTGTGTATACTCCAACGTATAACACAACTTTGCCAATATAATAAAAGAAACCAGGAGCACACATTCATAGTATCTATTGATTTCCAAGAATGAGAACACAGTACAATAGGAACTATTTTGCATAAATCAGGATCTTGAAATTTGCTAGGTATTCTTCCTGACCAATTTCTGTTAACAGTAAACACTTTCCTACATCTTTTCCCGAGGGCTGAAACTAAGTCTACTGGAGAAAATTAATTGAAAATTGCTGCTGTATGTTTCTTTAAATGATGTTAAGTTTTTTCAGACTTGGTTTATTTCCAGGTATATTGTTCTGATTCCATTATATTGACATGTTTATCATTTTAGCTATTTAAAAATTGGTACTCTTCATGTAATAGAGACTAAGAAATACCGTATGTCTATAATTTCCCCCAAACATTTCCATTATACTATTGAATGAACCTGCTTCATTCTTGAGTTTTCTCCTTACTTATACATAATGCACAAAGATCTCATAAATAACTGGCTCCCATCTGCCAGCTGGCACTAACTTTCTACATTATACACCACTAATAGGGTTAATAGATAGATATACAATAACATCTTTTATTTGGTCTGACATCAATTAAAAAAACAAGATATAAATGTTTTTCATCACCATTAGAATTTTAAAAATAAATTAGAAAACTGAAAATTAACTACTTCCAAAGTATTCAGATTAGACAAGATCCATAAAACATCCAAAGAAACTAACCATAATCTCTAACTGCAAATTCCTGGATGGACTTTAAAATTTCCGAGTATCACTGATGGAAATAAGGAAAAACTCCACTGAGTCAAGGATCAAACAGAATTCACAGATGGCACTTTAAATTCATGTTCATGACTTGTAATTTTATTATCATGTGCTAGATTCTCAGCAACTAAACATATTCTAGTCTAGCATTCTAAAGCATTTGATAAAGTATACATTTTTTTCTGGATTCTTGAGCTGACTGTATTTCAATGGTAGATTTACTCATGGACTTTATTATTTTGTCTAAGTATAATTTATTTATTTTATTTTATTTTGTCAAGGCAATCATTAGATAACAGATATAAGTATAAACATGGTTATGAATACATGAAATGGATACGAATAAGAAAAAAAAAGAAAGGACAGGGACGGTAGGCACATTGGTGCGCTTATGCATGCCCCCTACAGATCTCTTAGGAAAGGGGTGAGGTCAATAGTAGATGGTCTAAGGTTAAAGTTTTGGGGGTTTGGGGAAGAAACTACAAAGTCAGGTAGAGTATTCCAGACATTGACCACTCTGTTGCTGAAGTCATATTTCCTGCAATCAAGTTTGGCGCAGTTAACCTTGAGTTTGTATCTATTGTGTGCTCTTGTATTGTTGTGGTTGAAGCTGAAGTATTGATTGACAGGTAGGACATTGCAATATATATTTTTATGTACTATACTTAAATAGAACCAAAGGTGGCATAGTTCTAGGTTGTCTAGGTCTAAAATTTTAAGTCTGGTGGCATAAGGTATTCTACTACGAGTAGAGGAATGGAGAACTCTTCTTGTGAAATATTTCTGGACTTTCTCAACTGTATTAATATCAGATATGTAATGCGGGTTCCAGACTGATGAGCTGTATTCAAGTATCGGTCTAGCAAATGTTTTGTATGCTCTAGTTAGTAGAGTGATATTACCGGAGAAAAAGCTATGCAGGATTAGGTTTACAACTCTTAATACCTTTTTGGCTACGTACAGTAGTTACAGTGGGCTCTAGCACTTAGATAATTTGAAATGAGTACTCCAAGGTCCTTGACAAAGTCTGGGTCATCAATAAGGTCTTGTCTATTCAGCTTGTATATTGTATATTGTATTGTATTTTATAATTTATTTATTTATAATTTATTGTATAATATAATTGTATTGTATGTGAGAGAACCTTGCTATTGTGATAATGTGGCTTAGCAGATAGCACAAATCCAGTCAATTATGATTTATTCAAATTATGATTCAACAAATTATGGCTTATTGCAAGGGGCAAATTTAATCAAGGGATGCAAGAGAACCCTATGCCTATTTTGTCCAAATCAAATTCAGCTGTGCTTGGTGGTATTTATTCTGACACTGTAAATACAAAATTAAATGTGGGCACCCTGGTTTTGGAGGAAACTCTTCTGAATGTTTTTTTTTTTTTTTAATATATGGGATTCTTTGCACCTCTCAAAGAGGCATCCTAGATTTGCCACCAAACTTCTTGCCATTCAGCAGGGAACTGTACGGACATCTTGATGATATTTCATTATATACATGTTAGAATGCATAGGCAGTTTACACTTACTGCTTCTAAGTGTGTTGAACTCTATGTGTAATTGTAATCACTCTGGTTCACATCTAGAATTCAAATATATGAAGTAATCTCTACTTGTTTAACTCAATCTTTCTGTACCATAGATCGATCATCAAGAATAGAACAACAGTGATCTACTTTAGGTGAGGAGGACAAAATTATTTTCAATAGGATTATTATTCAGCGTGACATCCCATCTATGACTTATTAAAGACAACTAACAACAACCATTGCTTTCCCCTTCTTTCATGCCAGGCTCACATTTATTTCTGTCTCTCACTTCCCTACCCAGAGTAAAATTTAGACATGCTGTTCTCACTTGTCAACTTATCTCGTAATTATTATTAATATGCTTGTTGGTTCTGAGAGTTTATTTTTAAAAATTGCTAAAGGCAGGAGCTGAGTTCAGCAAATTATTGCAATGGGATTATGTCAGAAGAGGGAGACAGACAGGAGAGCAATATTACACATGGTGGAAAACTTAACAGGTACCATTGCCCAGAAACCAGAACCTAGGGAAAATATGGGCAAAACAGCAAAAAAATAATGTAATGAACCAACATAATTGTATTGTCTTTTATCGTAGTGTCATATAAATTTAGCATATTTAGTTGGAAAGTGAAAATAATTGGAAGTTTCTAAGAATCAAATTACGAGATTCATTAGAACTCTCTAATTAGCATATAAGAGTTAAACATTCAACTAAACTGCATTAGAAATGCACAGACGTTTTCCAAGTGGATTAGCCAGAATTGTGTAAAGTGTTTCTCTAAACTATAGTTTATTCTGATCTAAGACAAAGGCTACTTCAGCTCCCAGGGTGGGGGGGGAGCCTTGTCTGTTAATCAGGAGAATTTTATACAGATTAATATATAGGAAGCAGAGATGCCAGGGATACTTGTTTAGTTGCCACTCAGCAACAAGGATGGGCAGAAGAGGACCATAAGACTGGGTGACCATTCTGGATTAATTTTAAGAGTATAGAATGTTATTCTTCCTCTGTATCCTTGATTCAGGGGTATTATGGTAACAAAGGTTTGTGAACCTAAAAAGGTCTTGATGGATCAAGTCAAAAGTTATTTACCATTGTTTTCTTTCTATGTGGTATACCAAATGCTTCTGAAAAGCACCAAAGCAGGCATAAAGCCTCTCCCAAAATTAGGTCTCAACCACTGATAGTCAGACTAGGTTGACTTTTGTTTGTAAAGGTAATGCTGGTTATCTCCTGGTTAGGACAGATACCTGTGGATAATATTGTTAATCTTTTAACAGAACATGATGACTACTTACTATTTATGTAGTGAGATTTGCCTTTTTTCAGTCTATAGCTCTAAGTTCAAGCTATGGGAGAATAGCCAGAAAGGCTGACATACTATACGTCTATATGGAATGAAAATATTTAAATTCTTCATTAAAAAGTTCTAGAAAATTATTCATTGTTACTTGTTACCCTGTATTTTGACAGAAGTAGACATCCTTCATATAATATCCTTGTGCAATTATCTAGAAATGAACAGAATATAATTACCCATGGCTGCTTCTTGAAATGTTTTCACATGTATTTTCAAACTGCAGAGCAAGTAACTTATTTTCTAGCTGATTCAAGCAGCTTAAAGTGTTTAGAATTTTTTTTTTTTTAAAAAGCCACACATCAAATTATCTGCAAAACAGTCTGACGTTTTAAATTTTCAATTTCAATTTTTTGTTAAGCAGCATATTTTGTCTTTAGAAACAGTATAGATTAGAAGTAAATATATGAAACATAAAGGAGATGGGGGTTTTTTCTGGACAGTTCCACTCCTAGGCAAGGATATGCAGATGAGCCAAAATATAGTTTTTGTTAGTGCTGTGGTTTTTGTTAGTGTTTCATTTTGTCACATTTTATGTATAGTTCCATCTGCTGTCTTTTACAACTTTCAGAATACAGAGCTTTGTCCCCAAAGTGCCTTAATATTCTTTGAACACATTTCAAAGGGTCTCACCTCATTTTATCAGCTGTGAGAAACAGTTTCTGCTTAAAATAATACACTATGTGTCTACCATATCCATTAATAATCTAGAGAAACTCCTTATCATTCCAAAGTTGCACTACAGAAGATGCCATAAAACTAAGGACGCACATTCATAAGACAATATGTTGTTCCAACATAAAGTAGGGACATAGAGAAGTAACTACCCTGAAAACAAGTATTGGAATAAAAATCTCCCCAGAACTCCGATAGACTGTTAGCTTTTTGCCACAATCTGCCTATCCCCTTGACATCACATACTGTAGTAGAATGTATCCATATATAGAGAACGAGGAAGTTGTGAATGCATTTGGAAAGAACTCCTGATTTGCCAACAAGATCAAAGTAAATTACATATAGATTTTGAGCCTACCATTATACTTATAACTTAAAAGGAGATGACAAGAAAGGCTTTGGGGATGAGGCTGTGATAAGCTTTACTTTTTAAAATTTAAAGAGCAACAATGCCCCCTAAAGTCCATATGGCTGACCTTATGATGGGAGGCCTGAATAAACAAAAAAAAAAATAGGATTCCAAAAAGAAGCCTGTCCTATTTAATCCATGTAACTTGTGAAAAATAGTCTGCATCTTAGCACAGAATTAATTGCAGAATGGAAAGAAGGTGGATTCAGCTATGAGGTAAGTTTCCAATTTGTTGTCTAGGTCCATATTAGAAAGGAAACATTTTGAAAAATGTAACCATCCATCTCCCAGAGATGTCAAAATACATATTAGAAAAAGGAAATTCATCAGATCTTCTTAGTTGGACCAGACACAAGGCACGCTAAAAGAACAATTCATAAAAGCCATCTTGTAAGAAACAAGGTCTCTACAGGTCTTTTTACAACCCAGCCTCTTACATGGCCTCTAGATAAAAAGAAAGCTTCTAGGAGGGAAACACACCCTCCCGCCGGAAAGCATCTTGCCCTGACTATTTCTACATGCAGATGTTTCTAATGACACCTGCCACTCATACTCAGAAAAAGACAAAAAGAATTCCCGGATGGACATAATCACAGACTCTAGGAGGGACACACAGAGAGATATGTGTTGAAATGTACCCATGGGATTGCGCCTTATCTCCTGCATATCTCTACTATCAAATCTTCTTTAACAATAAATTCTGTTCCTATTTTGCAGTTATATGCCATGAGCATGTATGGGCAGGAACACCGATTTAATTTGATGGAGCCAAGAATCTACATACATGCTATTGCCATTTTTCCGATATTAAACAAATGTAACAAAACCAGCTTTTTTCATTTCAATTACAAAAAAAATTATTTTAAGAAAGTTTTTAACAGTAAATCATTTTGATTTTATTTATGTTTATATTACTACAACTGAAATTTATGAAAACAGTTAGGAAGACCCCACTGAATTAACCAAGATTTGCTGGAAGAATACCTTGGTGGATCATGTCCTGCATCTTTACTAACAGAGGCAAGAAATTTTGTATGTGATTATTTACGAAACTAGTCTATCTCCATGGCAACATGTTAGGACCAAGCAACAATAACCTAAAATCCTCAATGAGTCAAAGGCTACAGATATTAAAATCAAGAGAAGAGCAAGAAAAGGGAAAGGGGATATGAAATAAAATATTCCAACATTCACAATGACTAATTGTCAAAGAGAGGGAGATTGCACCAGGATTATTTATATAAATAAGCACTGATTACTAGACAGCTTTCACATGTTTCTCTCAAATACCTACTATCTTTTTGTATCTTTTTGAGTTCTCTTGTATGTATGTCAAAGAGTATAATATGAGCAGGGTTACATGCTTCTTCACTGATTAGCTTCAGAGAGAGAGACGAGGGAGGGAGAGAGAAATTAAAAATGAAGACTACTAGATGTTGTGACTAGGGCGTGGAAAATTAGCACAAAGTTCTAATTACATGGTTTCAAAATAATATCTAGCTTTTTCTTTTGCTCTTTTAATCAAAGTGAACATAACACGACTACTCTGAAATACTTTTTCACTGTCATGACACTTGAAAAATACAGGAACATTGTTTTAAAAAGTGAGGTGTGCTTATAAATGTGATTGCCACTTTCAATTTATTGGGTCAGTTTAGTTGATTAATTGTAGAGATTCCATTTCAATCAACTAGGCTGATGGCAAAATATAAACCTTTCAACTCTGGTATGTTGTTAACTTTAATAATATTGGAGAATTACAGTTTTAAACTAACAGAACATGTGGCTTGGAACCAGTTTGTATTTCAAATTTCCCGCTTCCTGGGATTTTGCCATGCACATTTCAGTTCAAAAATGGTACACAAAATAATCTGGGTGAATGCTACATCTTCTTACCTGAGGAAGACCTTAACAGCTCAACTAGAGATAATATACTGTAAAAGATATATTTCTTTTTTTTAATTAGCCATTGAGAAAGGAATTGTTTGTTTGATTGATTCACTTACTATATATCATCAAGTTAGTATTAACTCTTGGCAACTAGATTCATGGGCCTTCTCCAGGATGATTTGTCCCTTGTCTAACAGATCCAAGATTTGTCTAAGTTCTGTAAGACAAGGATCCTACATCCTTGTCTTACAGAACTGAGGAAAGAAGCAACCTAGAACTAAGGAGCAATTTCCTAACAGTAAGAGCAATGAACTAGCTTGCCTTCAGAAGTTGTGGGTGCTCCATCACTTGAAGGCTTTCAGAAAGAGACTGCATCATTTGAGCCTTGGTCAAGCAAGGAGTTGGACTAAAAGACCTCAGAGGTCTCTTCTAACTTGATTATTCTATATTCTATCTCCCAACGATGCCTCATCATTGTTATAAATATATCCATCAATTTTGCACTTAGTTGTCTTTTTCATTTTCCTACACATTGCCACTCTTATGGACTACTCAAGGGTCTTTGCATAATGTGTCCAAACTATGATAATTTGAGCTGATCATCTGTGTCTCAAATCAGAATTCTGAATTGATTTGTTCTATGATTTGTATTTTCAAAAATCTTCTGCAGCCTCAAAGTTCAAAAACGCTGCTATTGTTTCTACACTGCTTCTTCAAGATTCATTTTTTGTAGGTACATCAGGGCATTTGAATAAGAGGGGGAGAACTCCTGCCTAGACAAATCTCTGCATTTTTCAGAAGTAATTTGCCATTGCCTTCTTGAAATTCTAGTCCAAGATCACGCAGTGGCTTTGAGTCTAAAGCAGGATTAAAACTCATCATTCCTTGGGTTTGACTAACAATCCTAAAAGGCAGAAAATATCTAGTCTTGCTTTAGCCAAAAGCAAGTCACCTGAGCCAGTCACTTCCTCTTAACCCTAGCAAGAAGGTAATGGCAAACTATTTCTAAAAATGCTTACAAGAAAACTACAGTGATTTTTCCAGTCACCAGGTGTCAAGATTAAATTGAAGACATTAAAAATAAAATCCCTCACTTCATTATCTTCATTATGGACATGTATTATTGCACCGGTTGCAGGATGGAATATTTGTTTTTTTTTATTGCTTTGAGTCTGGCCTTTTATGTGAATTTATGTAGATTTTTAATAGGTTTTTGGGTTTCATATGCTACCCGTAATCTATTGTAGTCGGACAACTATAACAAATTTGAATGAATGAATGAATGGTCGCTTCTAAGACTGATTGCTGTATCAACCGTCACTAGCTTAGTTCTGTTTTTAATTAGTTAGAATAACAACAGGAAAAAAAGAAAAAGAAAGAAAGGAGTATATATACAAATTCATGCATAACATTGTAATCCTTAATTCATCTATGTTGCTATTTACTTTTTGGGGTTGTTGTTAATATTACTTTAGTCTAAGCTTTGCAAGTAAAAATCTAAGCTTTTAAAGTACAAATCAAAAGAATATAATTTGATACAGTGATTAAAGTAAAAATTAAAAAATAACAATATAAAAAGAACCGTAATGGAAGGAAGGAGGGAAGGAGGGAGGGAGGGAGGGAGGGAAGGAAGGAAGGAAGGAAGGAAGGAAGGAAGGAAGGAAGGAAGGAAGGAAGGAAGGAAAGAAGGAAGGAAGGAAGGCAGTATTTAGGTAAATCACACACACACCCTTTTTTTGCTCTCTTCTTTTTTCACCCTTATCACTGACAACTACTTAAATATTTTTATACAATGCATTAGCACCTGCAATTATTGCTCAGTTCTATTTAAGTTATTTTAATTGGTTTTTTTTAAACAGTTTCTTTTTCAGTTCAAAACCTATGTCACAGCTTGCTCTTCCATATCATAATATAAAGGAACCATTCCTGGTGGGTCAGGTTTCTGTTTTGTATATGTATGTGTGTGTATAACCATTTTTCCATTGTCACCTATTCTCCAATTTTGGTCTCTCAATCTTCTATTATATTTTCCAATGCTGTGCCAGACTGATTCTTGTTGCTGTCAGCATACATCCTATAAAATCGTGATACTTTTCATTTCTATTCCCTGGAGACATATTTCATAAAGGCATTTGTAGTCTTAAGTCAAATTTTATTTTCAGAATTCTCTGGAAGCTCTGTTGTATTTCTTTCTGATGTATTTCTACCTGTGTCTTTTTGAACAAATACTAGATATGATAAAATGTTCCTTTTTATTATAGCATTTCCAACATTTGTGGGTGTATAATTTGTCAATCTTGGCAATTACTGATGGAGTGATAAATCATCTACAGAACATTTTCTGCCAATTTTCCCACAGAGTGTGACTTGATACAAATGTTATTAATTTTTTCCGTAATGATTTTCTTTATATTAATCATGGTCCCATTTCATTCACTATTCTATCATTCAATGTTCTCTTGTGTTTCATTTTTAGACCTTCTAGATGATTTGCACTTTCATCAATTAGACTACAGACAGACCTTGCTTACTGAGCGTCTTGTGCGGTGACTCTTCAAAGTTATGATGGTACTGAAAAAATAATCTTACAAGCAAGATCATGTAACTGAGGGATGCTGTGAGGGTCATAAACATGTGTTGTGGTTGTAAAATGATACAGTCATTATATGTTGACCTGTAGCAAAGAGATTGGAAAGGAAGGGTTAGAAGAGAGTAAACACACAGCTACACAGTGGCTATTTGTCTGAGGAACTTGCAGCTTAGTGGTCCTAGTGACTTCCTTTGATGAATATTCCCCATTGTGTGTCTGCTTACTCTTTTATAATCTCTTCCTCTCCCATGAATGTAAATACGAACACTAATTCTCTTCTTCCTTGACAGAGTCATTCCAAAGGGGCGTGGGTTTGGGGAAAAAGAAAAGCTGGAGAAAATCATAAGCACAGTTATAGTCACATGATTTCTTTCATAGCAACCACTTAGCTTAACACCAAGTTACTGGTCTCAATTGTGGTCACTAAAGTATCGTGTAATCAGTACAAGGCAGGTTATTAATGTTTCTTCCTCCAATTTTAACTATGCTCATCTTCCAATCCAGCCTTCCTCAATATTCATTCACCATATAAATTGAATAAATAAGGTAAGAGTCTCACTCCTCTACTGATCTAGGGTCCTTCTGTTTTAACATGTTTGCCTGTATTATGGCACCTGCAGATATAAGTATTGCATAAGAACAGCTATACTTATTGTATGTCTGTAGTTATTAGCATGTCTATTGTTTAGCTTAGCATGTCTGTAGTTATTGAGGCACGCATTGATTTATTTTTAGTATTGTTTGGTTTACTCAATTATCAGCATATTTCACCAATAATGACTCTTCTTCCTTGGCCTTTTCTAAAACCATTCTGAAAGGCATCTCATTTCATGTAGAGTAAAACTGTAGCAAAAGAAAACAAATAATTAGGGATAAAGTCTCAACCGATAGCTAGAGGGAAGGAAAAGATTATAAATACATGCGTGTATATGTATTTATAAAAAATAAAGACTTGACAATATGAAAAAATAAAAATTTCATCCTATAAATCATCACAATGTTCTCTTCTTCTAAATAGAAGCTATTTACATTTACAGTATATTTTCTAACCATACATTTGTAAAGTTAATTTTTTTTACAAATACCTGTTCCTGTGAAGAGTCAAACTATAACAAAGTTATTTTACTAAAATTTATTACTTTACCAGTAGAAAAACTTATAAAAAGAGAACATTTCTATCAGAACTGGGAATTGTCATTTTTTTAAAAAAAAAGAATTTTTATTACCAAAATAAATGTTAAAAGTTACATTCTTTCTTTCAAATAAACCCAGCTTAAACTCATATCTATCTTGCTGTTGTTTCATCATATCACTTATCTTTTAGGATGGGCAAAAATGTAGAGAAATTGAGTTGCTTAATTTTTCAATTTTTCTACTGTTTCATAAACTTTATGTAACCCAAAGTATCTCATAGATTACTTAGTCAATCCCTGAAGATAAGGCCAGTGGATAAGGCCATTTCATTTTAATTGAAATTGACGAAGTGATGGTATTCGACACATTCTAGATTAATTGTACTAATGCCTACATCTTTTCTCATGGTTATGGCTCCAGGCTGGCATGCAAAGTCTCTGTCTTTCTCTTCATTGATACCCAGCTTGGCATCAGCCTCCAGCAAATCCCTGGGCTAGAAATCCAATGGACAGTTTGGCATTTTGTATCAGTATCAAGCACTACAGCTTTCATAGCCTGGATGACAGTCAGACAACATGTCTAGTGAAATTTCTTCTTCTTTTTTTCTTTATTTTTACCAGCACCAGGCTATTCCCAGAGCTCCTAAAGAATCTGAAACCAAACATGTATGCAAGTGGTTTTTAAAGCTGTGAAAACTTTGTTTCATAGTTCAGATAATTTCTGCAAAGATTGTATGTACACCTCTCAATCAAGGAAGTAGATAGAGGAAAGATATATGTACCTCTACTTTATAGATCAAAAATAAAGAGAATAAAAAGAAAACACAACTTCTTTGGAGCTTTATCTTAACTAAAAATGGTCTGAGATTCCCCCAACCATACATATGGAGACAGCCCATAACTCAGGCACCTTGTTGGTAGAGGCAAGTCCAAAGTCTGGAGGGACTCTTGAAGGGTGGAGAACAGAGCATGGGGTGCCTCAACGAGTGTTAGGTCTCCCTGGGCCTCACTCATTCTTGAGGCACCCCACATTCTACTGAGCAACCTCCATGGTTGTTTAGTGACTATATTAGGAGAGCAGAGATGGGATCATGTGGTCGCCTCACTTAATAACTGCCATGAATTGCAATGGAAATGGGTAGGCTCCATTACAATTATGAGTGGAAGGCTACCTGTAGTTTAGCAGATTTCAGCACATGTAGTCTTGAGTTTCACCATGACTAAAAGGTTAGGAAGGGCAAAAAGGTCTATGGTTGTTCATAGAGGTTTATAAAAACCAGAGTGAATAACTGTGACACCCGTTGTATTTATTCTTGTATATTGCATCAATTTCTTCACAAATACCTTTGTGCTGTACAAGTAGGAAGAGACATTTCCTCAATAACTGTGGTTTGCATAAAGATTATGTTTCCAAGGACAATCTCAAAGGATCTCTGAGTAAGCCTTGGAGAGGTCTGAATACATGGTCATCTTGACATCTCCAAGCCTGCTCTTGGTTAAGCTTTCCTAAAGGAAATCAAAGAAATCCAATTTTTCCTGCAGGATTTGTAAAAGTAGTATTTAATCCCGGTGTGGATCTTCAGTCTACAAAGTCTACAAACAGAATGATCTTTATTTTTTTTTCAAAAAGAGAAGAGCTTTTTTCTCCCAATGGTCTACAATAAATTATTTTAAAGCCAAATTAGAATAATTTGACTAGTGTACTCAGTGTTACATCTCTGCAATATATTTTACATGCTCTAAGAGCAACATTAAAGAGATATGGAAAGAATATATTTAAATTCTGTACAATAAAAATGTCAAAATCCAAAGTACCTTGGAATTTGCAAGAACCTCTAAATGAAATTAGATCAACACTCCGGTTATTGCTGAAATAGAAAGCTACAATAATTGATGATGTATTTACAGAAATATGGCAAGCAATAGAAGAAACAATAAAGATTTTAATCAAGATATCCTAGCAGATCTGGAGAATGACTCAGAGGCCATTGGATGAGTTCAGTCTACATATCACTAAAGGAGACTCAAACAGAGTTGTGTACACAATGGTACAATATTCTTAATTTCACATACCAGCAAAATAGGATTATCCAATGCACATTAGAATCATAAAATGAAAAAACCAGATGCTCAAGCAGGCTTTAGAAAAGGTCAAGGAATAGGAGATATCATTCTTAATAGACGCTGAACAATTGAGACAGTCAAAGTTTATTTTAAAAAGTCAATTTGTGCTTCATTCACTATAGAAGGACTGTGATGTTATGTGAGAATGTCAGAGGGATAGGAAGAAGATCAGGAACCAAAGAGTGGGCAATAATCAGAGAAGAGGTAGCTTAGCCCACAGAAGAAAAGGAGGTATGACAAACATCACAGAAGAGAGTCTTCCTTATATCTTGAACTACAGGGGAATACTTTTATACTTGCAAGATGCTGTTATTGTAGCCTTATGATAAAGATAATGTTAGTATTCATGGTTGGTGATTCTTTACTATCTCAAAGAGACAACATCAATCTTGCAGGTTTGAAAGTACATCTTTTTCTATCTTTACAGTCCAAGAAATGAGGGAGGGCCCCCTTTGAGATGTTTGCCACACCACCATTTCTTCTGCAGGCTAAGCTGCCTCTTATCTCACTCTTGCTCAGTCTTGCAGCTCCTCTCCTGTCCCTCAAGGACATTCTCTCAGACCATCATAGAGGCCTTCCATTTTATCAAGATTGAGCTGTCCTTAGGAAAATGGGAATCTGAAACAATTCTTGTTCTGTACCTGGAACAAGAAGCCACAGTTTGAACATACTGAAATAGACTTGGTCAGCAAAGAAGTTAAACAAGGCTGTATACATTCTCCCCATATGGTAAATATAGATTGAGAGAGGTTGACATTACTCTGATAGCTGAAAATGCAAATGATCTGAAAGTCTGACAATAAAAGAAGCAAAGTGAAAAATGGGTCTGATTAAAGAAATGGGTCTATGGTTAAAGAAAATCAAACTAATGCCAGCAGATGCAGGAAGAAGTCTTATAATTGCCAATGCAGATACTGAAGTGGTAGGAAAATTCTGTCTACAGTAACAATAGTAAGGGAGCCAGCAGTCAAGAAATATAACAGACTGAAACATTATAGGGTAATAATGAATGCACCTACAAAGAATTTAAATTTAAAAAATTTTTAAATGTTAAACATTTGTGGGTTTATCCACAATACTATATATATGGAAAATACATGTACTTTTAAAAAGTATCTATCATCTATCTATCTGTCTGTCTGTCTGTCTGTCTGTCTGTCTGTCTGTCTGTCTATCTATCTATACACACACACACACACACACACACACACAGATCCACACACTCATAGATCCAAACCCAATTTGGGGGGTATATTTTGTCTTCTAAAATATCAATGAGTATATTTGGTATAATCATTTCTATTTGCATACAGAGAATAGACTCATTTGCATCAACCCAACATACTAAGAGCTGTAGTATAGGATGTTGCTGTTGAACCTTCAGATCTTCAGCAGATCTTTTAGGTCAGTGTTCGACTACCAAGACTTCTCCACCATACATATTCCCACCTGATGTCCTCAGGTTTCAAAACAAAAATTTGAGGTCTAGCCTTAAGTATGTTTTCTTTAAAAAATTATATATTTTAGTGCCTTTTACTCAATGTTTACTCCTGGAGCTTGCTTGGACTATACCTTGCTGTTGGGAAGATTTTCAGAAGCATTTTACCAGTTTTCTTCCTAGAGGTAAGAAAGAGTGACTAGTCCAAGATCACCCAGCTGGCTTTGTGCCTAAGATGGAACTAGAAATCACAATTTCCCAGTTTTAACTACTACATTAACTAGCTTTCAAATGTATTTATGTAAGGTTCTTAAATATCATTACTGAGTCCAAAAGAACTATATGGGCTAGATGAAATTATTCTATCCTGTTTCAGCAATGTACACATATGTTTATAATCTTCTGCCTTAGTGAAACATAGATATTATTCAAATTCTGCCAGCACGGTGGCTATTCTTTAAGAATATAGTACCCAAGCTTTATACATTTGAACTTGTATGATTATGGGACTGAGCCAACGCTGATGGCTGGATAATGATGATGGATTTTTGATGGTCTCTGGTGGAGTCAGATGGGAGGTGATATTTCCACCTTGGTTCTTCTTTATCCTCTTAACAGCGTTCAATTGTGGTATCCTTCTGGACTGGCTCTAGAAGCTCAGTGTAGGCTACACAGTACTGTGCTTGTTCTCCTCCATTCTTTGGGCTCTGTTCCCCTCGATGTTAAAGAGGAGAGGTCCAACCCTGCACTGTGTAATCCTTCATTTTGAGTGCATTCTCCTCCCCTGCTTAATAGCTACATAAAGCCACTGGGAAATATCCCCATATAATTTGGCATGAGGTACCAACTACTTCTCCATCCCAGGTTGCCTGATGGTCCCAGTGCCCGGAGGCTGTGGGGACCTCTAGATTGGGTACAACAAGCTTTAGCTCAATCCAGAGGTGATATTCAACCTGTTTTGACCAGTTCAGGAGAATCAGTAGCGGAAATTTTGAGTAGTTCGGAGATACACCTCTGACTGGTCCCACCCCTCTTCCTCCCAAGTCCCAGCTGATCGGCTTTTGTTGCCCTGCACAGGAGAATGGAACTGGAAAGCAGGTTAGTGGGGTGGGGAGGGAATGGGGATTTTGCAGTATCCTTCTCCTGCCACTCCCACCAAGCCATGCCCACCAAGCACACCACGCCCACCAAGCCACTCCCACAGAACCGATAGTAAAAAAAAATTGAATCCCACCACTGGCTCAATCCCAGCAAGACCTAGCAATGCTGTGGGTTTTTTGAACCTGCTAGGTCCTTTCATTTCATTTTTGATTCTGAGTGAGATCACACTAGACAGTGCTGACAGGCAGTCGGGGGTGGGGGGTGTTTTCCTGGACTCATAGCTCCTGCTTGAGGAGTAAATAGCATCCATGGTTAGATAGGCTTTTTGCACAGCTTTGGATTGTATATCAGTTATGTGCATTCCTGGATTAGGAGGCTCTACTCATGATCGCTCATGCCTTAGTGAGCCTCCAGATTTAAGTACTGCAATAAGCTCTACATGGGCCTGCCCTTGAAGAACATTCAGAAGCTTCAGCTACTGCAGAATGCAAGAGACAGCAGGGCTTGAACCTTTAAGTCCTTATGGTTCAAGGCTAGGCTACTGACAGAGCTGTCTCTCCCCAGTTGTTCTATCTATCCCCATCCATTCTGCAGGAGAGGCATACTTTGTATCCCATCAGCTAAGGCATGCCAGCTGACAGGGGCCAGGAAGAAAGCCTTTTCTGTCACGGCACCCTTCCTATGGAATGCCATTCCTCCAGAAATTGTATTGGCCTTTGGTAAGGCCCTGAGGACATGACTCTTTCTCTGAGCAAGGGACCAAGTCTCTTGATTGGCTATGTTAAATGTTGGAATGATCTTTTTCAGCTGCTATGGGTTTTACATTTTTTAATAAGTTTTAATTGTTTTTAACATTATAAACCACCTAGAGTCATGTTTGCAAGATACCCCCACACTGACTAAACAAAGAAACAAACTTTCTGCACAGACTGTTCATTATAGTGCTAGGTTCCATTCAATGATGCTATGCAGAGATATATTCAAAGCACAGAAAAAAAAAATCTATATGGATTTAGATACCTGAATATCCCTTGCCATCTTTACCACCCACATTCCCAGTCCAAAACAGCTTGTAATTTTCACATTTGGAGTCTTCAGAATGAATCATTGGTGAACCGGCTGCATTCCAGCAATTAATTGCTTGAGAAAGTGGTGGGGTTGCTTTGAATAATGAATGAGCTTGGTAATTGCATGATCTGCTCACAAAAAGACTTGCCAATAAAAAAGGTGGGAAAGAGAACTAAACAATAATAAAGGAATCACTGATCATATTAATTTCTCTAATTTCCTCCCCCCAATAAAAGCAGAATCTAAGTGTGTGACCTTCAAAGAGTGCAAACCAAAAGCCATCAGGCATCTGAAGTATTTAGTAAGACAAAAAGCTGCAATAGTCAGCACACTTTTTAATGTAGTTCATGTGTGGGCCTCCCAATACTTTGAGATATGATGACAAAATTTGGTTGCAATACGGTAAAATTTTGGCAGCACTATTTGGCCTGTTTGTCAGGATTCAGATTAGTTTTTACAAAGAATGAAGCTGAAACAGCAGAAAACAGGGGTTTCTATGGTGCAGAAGTTCATGATATCAGCACAGTCCCTCAAGTCCCTCAAGAGAATGGCAAAGTATGTATTAACTCAAAAATCTGGAAAGGAAAAAATAATATTGAAAGTCTATGGTTCCTGATCTAGACCAGGACCTATATATAGGATGTGCTTTCTGTGTAATATGACAGGCAGTTAGGTTCTTCTTGTCTATAAAAAAGAGGTTTTTCAGTATCCCGAGCCATCTATCAATAAGGTTATCCCTGAATAAAGTGATAACTACCTGGAAAGCTGAGATTTACAACTGTGATTGTGCAAAGCTTAATACATTTAAGGGTGGGAATAAGAGTGGATTTTCTCTAGGAGTGGATTATCAGGAAAAAAAATATTCATTTTGCAAGATCTCAAGATTCTGTTACTATAATCTTATGATAAAGACTCGTGGTTTTGGTTTCTTGATTGGATTACCTCATAGGGCTGACATCAATCTTGAAAAATTTGGGAGTACTTCTCCTCTCCATTACCTTTATTTTTTATACTATTAGGAAAGGTCCTTTCTGAGGCAATTTCCATGTTTCCATTCCTTCTGTGGGGTGAGATATCTTCTGTCTGACCATAGTCTAGACTGCAGCTCTTCTTGTTGTCTTCCTAGGTTATTCTCACAGCCCATTACAATGCGTCAGTACACTGCTTTTCCCTTTAGGAAAGCTGTGCACAATGGTTTTCTGATCTGCAAGTCGTTAGATCCAAGTTGGCTCAGAAAAGCACAAAAATGTTTGGAGTAAAACATGTAGCATATTAACTAAACTGTACCAAAACTAATTAGTACTGTTCTTATGATTAGCATAGAATCAATGCAAATGCTATGGATGTGACTAAGGTTGGCAAACCTTTTTCCCTTTATCATACTACAAAGTCTTAGGTGAAAGCCTTAACTGACCAAGCATGAACAATATCTATGGATCTACATTATTATCGGCATGGTATATGAAAGATTTAGCATGCATAAGTGGTAAAAGAAAAAAGAGCATGACATAATGAATGAAATATGCTCTGTCTATAAAACTAAGAGAAAGGATGCAAAAGATTAGAATACAAATGATTCAGTCTTGTGGAGTAGAATATTAATATATGCGAAGCAGAGCAGTCATAGGTTCATTTATGATAAAAGGCTAAAGTATATGTCAGTAAGTACAGACTGGTGACATCAAAGTTGTTGAGAATGTAGTAGGAATCTATAAATTGGTGAAAGTTACATGTAAATGCTTCAATGATTGGAGAGAATAGGAAGAACTAAACGGTTTTAGACAACTAATTTTCTGCGTTAATTTGATCCAGGAGGTAAAATTATCATATTGTATTGTAATGAATAGAAGGATAGGAACCAGACAAGAAATTATATTTAAAAAATGGTTAGGCCATTTGGCGATCCAAGGATGAATGAGTATTATGACTGGTGAACATCTGTTTAGAAAAGGATTTATTCTGAACATATAGTTTTAAGCATTACTGTTCATATGTACATACAGAAAAGGAATCAATATAAAAATATGTTAGTTCCCACCAAAATAAATAGAGGAGGATGTAAGAATGTAGATGCAGAGGAACAGAAGAGGTAATCTTCACCCACACATTAAACTACTTGCATAGCTATTTCATAAACAAACCACATACATATTTTATGTATAGAGTAGGGGGGTGGGGATTCAGTGTTATAAAGTATGTGAAATTACAAAAATGGTAAATATTAAAAATGATATTTGGTGGAAAAAAATAATGAAAAGCAATAATAAATGATGTGAAAAATAATACGGCTGAGGGTGCAGAGATGGTTAGTGTAAAAAATATTAAAATATGTATGTGGTTTGTTTATGAAATAGCTATGCAAGTAGTTTAATGTGTGGGTGAAGACTATATCCCATTTAATCATTGGAAGAAGCCACAGTCCTTATCTTAGAAAATGGAAAGAGTAGGAAGAATGATTGGAAAAACTGCAGAGGAGCTACTCTGATAAGTGCTTGGAGGGTGGTCTGGCAGAATACCGATCAAAAAGGGGCAACGATGACAAGTAAAATTTGTGAAGTAAGCAGCTTTATGCCAGGCAGGGAATACGAAGATCAGATTTTTGCTTTTTTAGCATATCACTGAAAAACGTATAAATACGAGGAAGAAAAATTATTGTACATTTACTGATTTACAGGAAGCACATGACAGGCTTGAAATAAGGACTCAATGTATAAGTAATGCTTGTGGTGAAGCTAGAGATAGGTTAGTTGAGACATGAATAAATATGCATTTTTGTATGCAGATAATGCTCTGCTGTTGGTTGAGAACCTGATTGATTTGCAGTGAACATTTGATTGCATGATGCAATGAAGAGCATTTGAAAATTAATGTGTCAAAGTCCAAAATACTTGTGTTTGACAGACAAGATGTAGTGAATGATTGCAAGTTACACATAAATGATGAAAAATTAGAGCACACAGATTGATTTGTGTTATCTTGGTAGAATGTTCATGAAAGATGAAAAAAGGGATAGAGGAATTTTAAGATGGGCAAATGTGAATGAAGTCCACTGAGAAGAATTAATGTTTGGTAAAGAAGCAAAATAGTTGTGTTATGGCTTTTCTCCACTTTATTATATATGGAAGTGACTTTCAGGGTACATAATCAAAAGCAACTTGAATGTAATGGGAATGGAGTACTTAAGAAATGAAACAAGAAGTAACAGGGTTAAGAATAAATAAGTACTGAAATAATGTGGCTGATGTACAGAAGTGAACAACCAAATTCCAAACAAGCATGTTGAAATAAAAAAAACCTTACAGAATAAAAGGTTGTGAATGAAGCAATGTACAGATGTGGTAGAAACTATGAATGATTTGCTAGGATAGAAAGCTGAGGAAATGCTTAATGAATGGAATTCATTCATTCTAATTAAACTGGTTTTAGCTATATTTGTTTTTTGTTTTTTTCTAAACTCATATGATTAATTCTTTAAAATTTCTTATTCCTTTTCTACACTGTTTACTCCTTAAGTGTACAACTTCATGATTATGCATCCATGCTCATTTCATAGTAACTTTATGCCCATAGCAGCTGATTTGGCCTATTTTTATTAAAGATAATTTCAATTATTTTTAATAGTAACATTTATAAAATAGTTGACATCTTGGATACTATTCATCCTTCCCCTTTATTGCTATGTGAATAAATCTTACCTTCTTATCGTCCTCAGCAGTGTAGACCGAGCTTCATTATGGAAGGTGATAATGATGCTAGTTGGTGGCAGATCTGTACGATAGTGTAATGTAGTGCACCTGAATGAAAAAATAATTTAAAAAGTATTTTTAATCTATGAAAAATTTAAGAAAGTGTAAGTAAGTAAGTTTCTTTCCTAACAGAAAATGTTAAGCATCGTGAAATAGTGTAGTTGAACACAGAAGTGACAATAATGTTGCTATGTTATATTTTGAAAAAAACATGAGGTGATAATAAATACAATTATTTTGAGACTTCAGACCTGGGTTTTGGGTTATGGTGTTTTGTTTTGTTTTGTTTTGTTTTTGTGAGAAAAGAGTAAAAATAAGACAGACCTCAATCAGATCTAATTTGTTAAAAATGTGAACCTTTGTGTGGCAATGGATCCAAAAACAGATTCAAACTGGCAACCTGAACATTAAACCCTCCTGATCAAATAAAGCAGCATAAAGCCAGACAAATACTTCCATCATGACCAGATTTAGATTCATTTCATTGCCACACAATCTATTATAGTGGCTGAGTATTAGGCAGAATACAGAGTGACTCAGATAGATTAGATAAAAAGCACACAAAGGTCATAGGAACATCATCCACATGTCACTTCCATTTATGTCTGGGAATGATGTCCCAGCAATTCCATAGGGGACAAAGACAGGCAATTTACAATTCCTAAGTCCCCCTTCTTTGTACCTCTTCAAGTACCCTCTGATGCATATTTGCTGAACCTGGAAATAGCTGTATCACAATTTTTTTTTAAAGGAAAAATCCTAACTGTATGAAACAAAGCCCCCAAAATGAACACGCAGCATGTAATTGTATTCATACTGTGGCACTCAGCATCCTCCAAATATTTAAGTGCAGTCTTTGCCTACTCCTGGCATAGAAGTTAAATGGCATGAGGGATAGATTGACTTCTCTTTAGACAGCAATTTCCTATCACCACTTCCTGAAGTTAGCCATTCAAGCTGAAGCACAGTTAACGTAATATAGCAATTCTCTGATTCTAAGTATATAGCCTATTCAGAAGAATGGATAAATGAGTTTTGTAAGAGAAAAGACCACCAAAGTGGTTCAGAGACTAGAACACCTGTTTCACACACAAAATCTACTGCACCTCAACATTTTAGCTTAGAGGACAGCTACAAAAAAAAAAAAAGATACAATAGAATAATGCAAAATCTCACACATGATCAAAATATGGACAGATAAGTTTTTTCCATCTCTCACAGTGTCAGAACCCTGAACCGTTGAAAATTAAGTGTGAGGATATTTAGAAACAAATTTTAAAAATTGTTAAAATGCAAGACATAAGCTATAAATATTTTGTCATTAGATGCAGGATATGCAGGCCATAATGATGGCCACAGATTTGGAGAGACATTAAAGGAAATGAGAAATGTTTCTGGAATATTCAGCTATCAGTGGCTTCCAATGGCTTCTAGCCTTGATGCAGGTATACCAAATTCCATAAACTCATCATACAATTTTGGTATAATTCTTTTGTTCCTCTTTTTAAGCAAGCTAATCAGCTAAACATTATTTTCAAGTTCTTGAAAAATCATGATTTATTTTATAATTGACTATAACAATCTATCTTTTATGATTCCAAAGTTTGCTACATCTGTATTATTAGGGATATCTGAGCTGCTGTAAATTCAGTAGAGAAAATATTCCAGAATAGGTCTTTACCATCTTGTTTTTTTTAAAAAAAAGCACATTCTTAAGTAGCCTTATTTGTACTATTTCACTATTAAACAACATAGCTTTTTATTCAGGGTTCATCCATATATCCTGCACAGCTGAACACACACACACACACACACACACACAAAAACCCGCCCCATTAACTGTTTGTCATGGACATGAATGCTTGATGTTTTTCCTTAAACTACTCCCAACTCACTGGGAAGAAAGTCACTTTCTCTAATTTTTTGCTCCACTGCAAATACAGTGTTTTGTTTTATGTTGTTTTATTTTTCAATTCTGCCAAAACAAGCTATGCTAAGTAGGCATCGGGGGTGAATCAGTCCAAGATAAGTTTAACAAAGCAATCAGATTCCCCTGTCAAGTTGCTGGCATATGGGCAGCACTTCCTCACAGAACTGATAGTTCTGCTGGCATCCTTACACAAAAAGTCATGGACACTATGGCCATGGAGCCATCAGAGACCATTAAGATGAAGTTGCCTTTAGTCTTCTCTACTGTCCCTCATGGACAACTTTCCCAACTGGATGTCCCTTCCATTTGACTCCCTTTCCTAGTGGGAAAGAAGCAAAGTTCACTCTATAAGAAAAAAAAATATGTCTTTTGGTGTTGTGAATACTTGTATTGAAAGACCCAGTTATCCTCTTTCTCTCCCTCTATTTTCAGCCTCTACTTTGCCTCTAGGTTGTTTCTGCAGCAGAAGCATCAGGAGAAGAGAAGCAAGGCAGAATGGCTCCTTTGCTGTTCTTTGGCTCTAGATTGTTATCACAATAAGATCAGACCTGGTGATCCAATGCACCAAATGAGTCATTCCTCACCCTCTCTCTTGTATCTTCAATTTCTGATAGATACGTCTACCTACTATGCTTTGTTGCTGAGGCAGATTAGACTTTGGAAGTCAGCATTTCTTTCAGTTGGCATGTGGGAGACAGCAGAATTATCAGAGTACTTCTGTACAATAAGAAACAATGAGCTTGATTTACAAAGATACAGGTTTTGATTGGACAACTAGATAACTTTTTAATAATCAGATCTGTTTGGATATCTTTGGGGGGCAGTAGACTCTCTCTACTTGAGGTGTTTAAGCAGATGGTCAGGAATGCTGTATAGCAGATTACTACACAGGACAATACTGGTCCCTTCTAAGCTTTATAATTTATGATTATAAGTAAAATAAAGAAAAGTAATTTTTCAAAAGCCAGAATTGCAAACAATTGTGTATTCTGAGGAATAATACAATGAATATGTAAGAAATTAACAGATAGTTGCTACATTTATGGTCTCACACCCTAAATTCATAACTTGTGCCCCTTTCCACGGAACTATCAGGTCACTCTGGACCAAATCAAGCAAGACAATCTTCTGTTATTTCTATTCTGTTCAATAGGCATTGATGTGCTTCTGTTCAATAACCCTCTGACAAGAAAACCTTACTACGAAATTTATTTATTTATTCCCCTCAGTTAGCAGGGTGAAGAATAGGACAGCAAGCTTATCATGATTTTCTAAATGTACAAGATGGATTTTTCTGCCTACTTCTCACAATAATGTGCTTCACTCTGTAATGTCCCCTTCAAAAGATAAAAAGAAATTGATGAGTTTTTAAATTTCAAAATGATTCTACTTTACAGTTTTAAATACTAATTGCTTCCCTTTATAAAAGAGTATTCATCCTTATTTTAACATGCTTTTTCAATACTTTTCTTTTGCACCAGCGTTCCCCAAATCAGATTCCATGAATAGTTAGAACTGACTGTGTCTGCCTTCACTTTCTCCTGTCTGAGAGACAAAGATGTAGGCTTCATGTAACATCACTAGAGAAAGAAAAAAAGGAAAGAAAATGAACCACTGGTAATTTTATCTCCAAGATAGACTAACTAAATGCAGTATAGTCAGAAACAACACTACAGAAAATTGCAGAGAAGCCTAGAAGAAGCACATTGAACCACTGTAGATCACGTGCAGTTTATACACTATTCAACCTGAGGCTAATTTTTAGCAACCAGCTTGAATATTTGAGCAGTCATCCTAGTTAAAGAATAGATCTCTGTGAAATCCTCAGAATTGTTACCCTTGGAATTCATGGAGGTAAGCAGCATTGGATTCAATATCTTTCAACCCTAGAAAGGGAAGATTACAGTTCTGGTCAATACTCAATAGTACATAATCTGTCTGTTTAACAGAGACAGGTTTAATATTTTTCTTCACCTACTTTGAGACAAAACCTAGTGCAACAACTTGAAATCATTTCAAGGTATTTCTGCAGAAGGCAAGGTCAACAGCAAAACTCAAGTACTTATATACTGAATATATATATGCATTCTATTTTGTGACTACTTTTATATCTCAAAATAATCAAAGACTGAAGTGCTGCTAAAGAAAAACCATGTACTTTGAAATCCCTCTCTTCTTCTTAAATGATAGATTTTAAAAGAACGCTAACTACCTAGGCAGAGACACCTGAGATAAGAGTTACCAAAGCAATGGGGGGAAAAGTCATTTTTGAGTGTGGATCTGGGGGATCAGCTTTACCACAGGACAGGAAACACAGTCAGACAAACTAATTCTATTTTATTGTAAAGCTATATTAACAAAATCTTGCAAGCCTGAAAGGGCAAATTTCCTGCCATCTCCCTCAAGTTACGACTATGTAACTATGTATGGAAGTTATGACTGTAATTGAGCCCAGAATTATGGTTATACCTTGTGGCTTCTAAGTCGCTAGTTACATGACCAACCCAATATTATAACACTAATTTAGGGTGGTCCTTAAATGAATCACCATGTTCATTAAACAAATCTGTAGTCATTAAGCAAACCCATTGTCTGCAATGAGCATTGTTGACTGAAATTGGAAGTAAATGCCCGTTTCCAGCAAAAGAGATTAGAAATCACCATCATGTGACCACAGGATCCTGCAAATTGCTGTAAATGCAGGCTGCTTGCTGAGTGCCCAAAATGTGATCATGTGACTATGGGAGAGACTGTTGGAACTCTGATTTTTAGTCCTATGTATCTTTGGGCGGGGGCATCATAGCTTTGAACAGGTCCTTCCCCGATACCATTACAGCCTGAGAGGGAGAGATGTGCTGCAGAGCTTCACAGAGACAACATTTTAGAAAACAAGGAAGAGTTATGGGATAAGTCAACAAAAAGAGATAACAGTGTGGGGGGAGACCATTATTTGATAAAACAATCCATATTATGCCTGAAGTCATTATATCAAGCTTGAATGAAGATTGACTTTTGAATTTTTCTTTTAAAGAAATACCTCCAGAATTAAAGCTACTCAATTTATTAATTGAAACAGATATCCCTGTCATTATATTAAAACTCATTTTGCTAATTTATATTTTAGTTAATTTTGCCCTATTTGTATGGATTTAATTCTATTTCTGCCTTAAAAACCAATACTGTTTTATATCTTTCTCAAGCCGAATGTCCCTAAGACTCCTCCTGCAACAAACTGTGTGTAGAAATCAGCCTCCCAGAATAGCCAGCAAAATGCAGTTCACAAAGTGCTCAAATGTGCCATGATAGCAAAAGCTATTATTTCTAGTTCATTCCCATCAGACAGATGACATACTATCTCTGACAACAGATATTCCACTTTTGTATTCCTAGTATTATTAGCCACCGACAGAACTGCCTGATACAACTTTGTGTTAACCACTGTCATGTTTTTTTTTGTGCCCATAAATTCTGAATTTTCACATTGTATTTCAGGGAAATAGATTAGTCCCTATTGCCCATAATTTGCCTACATTTAGGTCTAAATAAACTTGCTACCTTAATTTATGTCTTGGAAATTCTATTTCTGTTCACATCTGGGGATACATTTGGCATCCCAACTGCTATCCTCAAACCTCTCTTTATGGTAAAAATGCAAAGCCAAGGCCAGCAAGTATAATAATTGCTTAATAAATTAATATTTACTTAAAATCATTGTTCCTGTCTCTGTATATTTATTTCTTCCATGTTTTACTGTGTCCTGAGTGTATTCTAGGCCTCTCCTCCCCTTCCCTCTCCTCCTCCAAAAAGATATTTCATATGATAAATTAAAAGGCTAATACAAATGACAAAGAGAGATAGCAGCAGCTGTGGATGGAGTGGCAGGGAGAAATTCATAGAAACGTTGAGAGAAAACCTCTTAAGAGAAAGTGAGAGCAGCTTGCATAACAACATTCCCTGTCTACCTAAAATGCCCCCATAAACAGGCAACAATGGGATTCCTAATGGGATTCCTTTTAATTCAGTTGGTCTCCTAGGTAGGGACTGGCAGCAGCATAATCATCAATGATATAACCAATCAAGGTTAGATGGCAAGCCATCATTTCAAATTGTTATACATCTCCTAGACAGCATGATTCATGCAGCTGTAATATATGAAATGTATCTGGGGACTACATAGACTCAATCCGGCATAGATTGGAAGGTTCAGTTTTTAATGATAGAGCTGAATTCTAAATATTAAATGTATTGGCTTCACTCACTTATTTTGCATCATACACAGTTTATGATCATGATTTGTGGGCCTCTGAATGTAATTCCAGATGTTCTCTCTGAAATTGGAAGGCTTTTGAAGCATCCGATTCTAATATTCTTTCTAATTGAGCCAGCCTGTTTTGTCAATATTGACTCCAGCTGGGCAGAAGGAATTACACAAAATGTATTCTTGTAGTTGATTTAGGTTGTATGTATGGCTTAAAAATTTGAAAAACTAGAGGAATAAAAGCAGAAATCTCAAAGGTGATTTTCAACTTTATTTTCAACTTTGATTGGTATTACACACACAATAATGCAGAGACTAGCTGCATAATAGTAGACATACGAGTATGCACAGGGTTAACAAAATATGATCAGAAGAGCTTTAAAATTTAGCTAATATATTTGATAAATCTTCCCAGGGCATTGTAATATTAACAGAAAAAAAGAAACACAAACCAGTAATCTTACCAATAATTTTTATTTACTGACTTTCATATTGCAAAAGAAACTTTCTATGGGATTTAAGCATCTAGTTCCATGCCAGCTAAAGCCCAGATGAAATAGTCAGGATTTTACCAGAAAAAGAGACTTAAAGTCTCTCATTTCCATCATCATTGATCAACCTTTCCCAGTCTGGGAAGTGAAGGTGAAGCATGTCAATGGGGGTGAGGATACAGAAAACTTTTGTAGAAGTTCTTATTTTTCACTCATCATCCAATATACCATACTGTAATGTCCCTTCTGACTGGAACTTTAATATTCTCTTGCTTGTATTATTGAAATATGCTTCACATAGCACTGCTGCTGAAACATGTTTAGTCTATGGCTAGACCTGCAAATATTGTGTTAATAGATTACATTTCATCACCCTTGGATTAATAACCCTGGCTGTCAGTTTGTTTCCAAATACAGTACACAATTCTTGTTTTGATCAGCAAAATCCTAAAACAGTTTGGGGTCCAGATTTTTTTAAATTACTTTCTTTCATATAATATAAAGCTCTGTTACATGTCCCATTACTTAAGATAAGCTGTAAGGCAATAAATGTTTAGAACATATTGTGGATTTTGTTGCAAAACAACTAAAGAGAGGGAGAGTCAATTAAACAATAGATACATTAGAGAAATAACCATTAGAAAGCACCAAATTACTAGAAAGCTATCTGCTGGCTGTACTAATCTATCCCACCATAGAATAGTCCTTCTATTAGTCTTATTTCAGTTAGTGAACCTCTATATATTACCATATTTTCCACATTATAAGATGCATTTCCTCCCCCCAAAAAGCGGGTGGAAATGTCTGTGCATCTTATAGAGCAAATATTGTGGTGGGCGAGGGGGTTGGTATAGCAATGGTTGATGCCTGTCACCACTGCTGCCATTCACCACCAGCGAGGAACGCAGGAGCTTTCACTGCCAAGCAGCTATTTGGTGGAGCCTATCGCTGTCGATCACCACCGATTGCCACCTATTGATCAGCAGCAATGGCTATCGGCAGTGATCAGCAGAGATCGGCAGTGATAGGCAGCGGCAACAATCAGCAGTGATAGGCAGCAGCAGCAATAGGTGGTGATGGCAATCCCCGCCACACAGAACAGCTGATCGGTAGTATTCTGGGAGGCCGATTCAACCGCCAATCAGCTGCTCATCAGCAACAGCTCCAGTGCTTCCTGTCAGGAGCAGGAGCTCAGTTCAGTTGACTGGTGGCGGGTGCAATGGAGCAGATCCCTCATAAGCCACATGCTGGGGCTGCGAACACATGCTAAAGCTGACCAAGCTGTTTGCTGTTTGCTGTAAGGATGCTAGCCAGATGAATACCAGATGGATGCTGGGAGGCAGATTTTTTGTTTTCTTGTTTTCCTCCACAAAAGCTAGGTGCATTGTGTTCCGGAGCATCTTATAGTGCAAAAAATACAGTAAGTACTGCTAGTAGCTCTCTATGCTATTTTCTGTGGAAGGTTTATAGGGTACCTAAGCACTTGTAGAAATACAAATGATACTCCACTTCATCACCACTTGAATACTATCCCAATTTTTTGATAGGAAAGTATCAGGTGAAATGGGTACAGTTGATGTCATGATGACATCCATGGCACTCTTCAAACTCATATCAAGAACACCAATCCTGGAGAAGCAAAAATATTTAAGACCAGTCTTTTTGGTAGCATCATCACAATTCGCCCTTACGGAACTTTATGGAGGTTGTCATTTTCTTCTTATTTGCTTTCAGAGAAGCAAAAAAGACTTCTATCATTCTATCATTTCAGAATATCAGTGGTGCAGACTATTTTAAGCTCTAAAATGTTAATTCCTCTGATGTTGTTTTTAAATGAGTTAAATATTAAATCAGCTAAATGAGTGTCTGATTATCAGAGGATGCAAGTAATGAATTAAGTAACTAAATAAATAATCAACTTTGAAGTCAACTCACTAAATGTTGACTTGCATTATTTCACTTCTCTTATAGAAATTCAAGACAATGAAAACTGAGTTTCTACATAGATTTCATTCATGCTGTAAGCAGATTCAGAATGGTTCATCTACGCAAGAGCATCTCTGGAAAATATATTTAGACCATTTTGACACATTGTTCATTTTATATGAGTGAATTGTATATGCTGTGGTAATATATCTTCTCAACAGATCATATACAACCTCTTTTTTAGATGTAATGAAGCAGTCATATAGGAAGACTCTAAAACTACTGAATGTTCTGTGCAGCCAATCAGGCATTATTACTGTAGGTGATAACAATCGTCTCTAGGAATTTGAATGAATTGTTTTATCATGTATGGAGTATGTGTGCCATCTGGGATCTGTATATTTTAGCTGGATTCTAGATGGTGATGTTGACAATATATACACTACATGATATGAGAATATGAAAATAAATAATGTCCATTGAAGTAAATCTCTGCAGACTGCAATTTCCATCAATTTGAGGTAGTGTGAGGGTTCATAACAGTGAAAGAGGTATAAAAACTTTATATTATTTTAATAGCAAAAAATGACTCCAGGCTGTTAACTTCTTTTGTGAGATGAAAGCAAAAACTGAAAGAGGAATCCATGCATGTTTGGCTGACAGTTCCTAATCAAATTGTAAAGATTCTTTCTAATCCAATTTTGTACTAAGAACTCCCTACTCCTGATTAACCACTGACACCTTTATGGACTGAATTCACAGGAGAAACAATGATAATAAACAACATGGGTGCAACAGCAAAAATATGCAAAAAGAAAATTACCGAATTCTCAAATGTTATAAACAAATTCAAATAAAAACCTCTGCATTTCTACTGATGCATTTAAAGAGGCAAACTGCCCAAAATAAATAATTGGGACTGATGTATTATTTTCCATGATTAAACATCAAAACTTAAATGCTGATAAATCTGTGACTACTTTGTCTCTTAGGGAAAAAGTTAAATGCTTTCTTAAGTAACTTTAAAAGTTCATTGCAGAGAACAATATTAAATAAAATTATTATTGAGGAAAGAAATGATGAGGAAATGCAAAATCCACAGGAGAATGAGAATGGGGAAAGCAGAGTTTGAAACAAAAGGAAAAAGGATAAAAAATGTTATTATTTCTTACTTCCCATAAACCATGAACTTCTGGCAAATTGTTATCACCTGCTATTTATATGTAATCATGTCCCAACTATTCCTTGTGCCTTTCCATCTTTTTACTATGCAGCATTGGAGAACAAATTGATGAATATACAAAAATAGAGGCAGAGTTATAGACTTAGAGAGTCTTGAAAAAGAATAATTTTGGTAGGAGCACAAAAAGATATAGGCAATCTCAGGTTACTAAAAACTAAAAGTAAAAAAAGTAGAGGCCAGCTGAAGTTAAATTTGATATCTTAAAAGATTTAATATATTTTCTTGCTCTAATTTGATAGTTGTGGGTGTAGCTTGATGGGCATGGCAGGGGAAGGATACTGTAAAATCACCAGTCAGAGGCGGTATTTGCAGGTTCTCCAAAGTATTCAAAATTTCCGCTACCGGTTCTCCAGAACTGGTCAGAACCTGCTGAATACCACCTCTGCTCTCTACTGAGGCAACCAATATATCTCAAACAACTAATGGCAATCTATTTTTATAGATGTCATTTGTTTCCATTTTATCTTAGGTAACATATTAGAATTTTTTCTTAATGTCCTTCCTAATTTATCATAGATTTGCACCCTTGAATCATGACCTACATGGCTTCCTTTTGTAGAAATAACAGAGAGAAGCTTAACAGGCACAGACATTGATTCCTTAACTTGATTTCAATTAACATGGTTAAGAGTACCATAGGCTACCCAGAGAATTAATGAGAAGGTAAGACTTGTTTAATAGGTCATCATTTATAATCTAAGATTTATAATGAGAATAAATCCTTTAAAATAAGAGATTCACATCTAAAAAGCATTTGGTGCTAAGATATCATTGAATTCTCTTGATCAATAAGTTGACTGTTTAAAAAAGATGAGACAAAAATGCTCTTGATGCTTCTTCCAAGCAGCCCCCTTCATTAAACAACCTGTTATTTGAAAAGCCAGACTGATAAAGCTATTGACACGTGTGTTTCTCTCTTGAATAATAAAAACCACAGCTTGGAAATCATTAAATTCAGAATGCCCTGAATTATTCTCTGTGACAATTGCATCTGGGGTAATTTCAATTTAATACCTCACTGCAAGTGAAAATTGCAGCATGCAGCCCTAAAAATGCTGTAATAATGAAAACAGACCCACTATGAGCCACTCATGCTACCTCAGGCTGTCACTGGATGGATGTTTTCTGCTGCTTGTGGTGTTTCATAGGTCACCACATTGCCAACATGTTTTTTAAAATAAAACTAATAAAAATGCTATTTCCTTCTATCCTCTCTTCCCCAACCTCTACTTCCAATGCTTTGTTATTACTTTTTTTAAGACATGTATTTTCAGTATGCAGCATCCTACATTGGGCTTTATGGACAGAAATGCTACTGAACTATAAAGAACACTGCACTTTTAGGACTGGGGATAGTCTATACTATAATAACATTAAACAGTGGATGATATGGAAGATTGCAGACACCAATGATTTGCGATAATGAGAAAACGTGTTTGTATTCTTCCCATTTCATGCTCTTCACATCTATATGTGGTTCAGGTCATAGTTATTTATTAATCTGTATCCCTTTCTGCATTTGCAATGCAATTTCCAACTTTTAAAAAGTGCTATTAAAATAAATGCATAGGTAAAACAAAAACACTTCAGAAAAGTGAAAATAGCTTGGAAACCAATATATGCCATAATATAACCAAGGTTATAAACAACTTTTACATGTAAAATAAGATCACAGTTGGTCCCAGTAATTTCAGTATTCTGGGAGATAAAAACATGTATTTCTATAATTTAGAATTCATATTTAATTAAAATTGCAACCAAGACCTGCCTGATCCACATCCGTGTCTCTCAATGTGGCCAGATAAATGACATTTGGAAAGTACAGAGTAGGACAGGAGTACAATAGCATTTCTCACTAGTATATCCCAGCAACTAGATTAGAGGGGAACATTTCTGGGATATCAGGTATAACCCTAAGGAAAAGCAGCCACTGATCTCACTATCCTCCATGAATTCATCACATTCCTCTTTAAAGCAATCATTAAGATAATGGACATTACTGTCAATGTTCTGACTGATGAAGTCCCCCAGCTACCATGGCCTCCTCTCACACTGCTGGTTGTTCAATTTTCTCCAGCCATCCCTTTGAATGGGTCACCACCATCTGGGTGCCGAAATCCTCCTGTCCCACAACTGGAGTCTTTTTTGCTGGGGCCATCTGCTCTCCTTTACATTCCATCCTGGACATCTTCTCCTTCTCTTCATAGCTCTTCCGGAGGTAGCCAGACAGACTGCAGGAACCCAGGACTCCTTTGTAATTTTTAAATTTGGTCACATTCATCACATGAATCTTTCATCACATTCCTCTTTAAAACAATCATTAAGATAATGCTCATTACTGTCAATGTTCTGATTGACTATGTCCCGAGGATGTCACAACCTTCTCCCATGCTGCTGGCTGTTTGGTTTTCTCCGGCCATCCCTTCAAATGTATCACCACCATCTGGGTGCCCTCATCTTTTGCTGAAATGATATAGTCAATAAAATTTAGCATTAAGAGATTGGATCATCTCAGCTTGCTTTGGTTGGGTTTGTCAGCTGGAACGTTGACACATCACTACATCTGGTGAGAGACAATTCAGTTTATGCATTGTAGATCTCCACATAAAAGGAGAGGACATATTTAATTTCACATGAGAAACACTTTTGTAAGTCTTTCCCGATGGTTAAGAAAGATTTCCCCCACGCAAGCTAAAAAAATCCAAAAACTGAAAAGATACAGGAGCCTTTGCTGCTAGAAGCCAGGGAAAGAGGTAGTAAGTGGCAGATTGCAGCGTAGGCTTGAAATAGTCTAAGCAAATTATTATGAAAGTATCTTTAGACTCACAATAACTTATATTCCCAAAATAGATGCATCTTTATGTAACTTTTTATTTCAAGTGCACCTCTCATTAGCAAAAGGGGAAGAAAAGTAATATTTCTATTGAAATCTACTACTTAAACAACATGCAATATTTATCCAATATTTATCCATGCTGGATAAATTAACCTGACCTGATGAGCAATCTACCATCAAATAAGAAACCTTTTAGGAACATTTCCCTTGGTACAAAGTTTCTGTCTATTTTCTTACTCAATGTGATAGTTGTGGTTGGCAGAATTTTGAAGCAAAGGAGCATCTATTCGTGGCAACTGGGAAAACACACACATAGACTGTTCATCTTGGATGCTATTTTGATGCTCTTGTATGCCTGTGTGGCTCATTATTCCATTATTGTTTTAGTTCTTTTGTGGGTGATTCAGTTTCCAAGACAGGCAAATTACATTTGTCTCATTGCATCTTTAATCTCTTTCTCTCCCCTTTGCTCTCCACACTTTCCTAGCAGGCCTGATTTTTCTGGATGCACATCCTGAAGTTCCAAATACAATTAACTGCGTTAACTTTTAAAAAGTGATTAGTATCATTTTTCTTCTCCCTCACTGCCCACCCCTTTGCTCCTTTCCTACTCATTATTTTTTTAATTGCTTCAACAACACCTGCTTGCCAGCACTTCTTCCACTGAATTTTTTAGTATTCTATGTATATATCCAACTTTCCATACCCCAGACAGGATCATACAAAAGTATTATCTGCATATTCATCAGAAAAATCCTTCCAAGAGCTGCAGGTGTGTAGAGAAAATCTCTTTATTTATCTATCATGCAGTACTAATTTCATCCTCCAATCAAAAGATATCTATATATCAATGGCAGGTAACAGAGGTGGACACCTGTATGGCTCACTTCCCTAAAACACATTCTAGACAGTCTTTACACAATGGCTCCAAGGTTAAGTACTTCAGACAATGCCTAGCCATTCTTGTGGGTTTTATTCTATTCTTTCAACAGGCCTTGAATTCAAAGACTCAGAAAGCTCCAAAATCCTGATCATATAGGCAAATTTGGAAAAGCTTTTGTTTATTCCAAATGAAGAACAATTCAATGTTGATATTGGAAAATAGACACAAGCAGCAGCCCACTCCACCTTCATTTCAAAGGCAACATTACAATTAGTTTGAGCAGTGTTCCTCAAAGTTGGCAACTTTAAGACATGTAGACTTCAATTTACAGAATTGTCCAGCCAGCCACAAATACTAAATTAGAGATTCACTGTGGAACTGAATATACCATGTTTCTCCAACAATACGCCCCTCCCATAGGAAGACCCAGCATGTTTACTAGGCATAAAATGAAATTAAGCCCCTCCCCCAAATTTAGGCCTAGTTTAAAATTGTGGGGGGGAGGCGGGAAGCTATGCCTCACCATCAGCCGCTCCTAACAGCCAATCAGCTGCGGCGTCGGTGTGGATGTCCGGCAGTGTTTCAGCCGCTTCTCAGGCCTCCGTAGCTTCCACGGTTCCCACCAGTGCTGGCGCCTCTCTCTCCAGCACCATCTCCAACAACAGCATCTGAGTCACTCCCGCTTTTCCCCCATCCCCATAACAACAGGAAAAAAAAACATTTTGAGGTACCTGGGAGCACCGCGCGCTGCATTTTGGTTTAATCCCGAGTGGCTGGGTGAGCGTGAGAAGAGCCGAGCAAGCGTCTCTGCTGCTGCTACCCTTGGTGCTCCAGCCTCGGGCTCTGCAAGTTTGCAAAAGTCCCGGTGCGCAGCCTGTTCCTATATTCCAAGCACCCAGGCCGAACTGCAGCTGTCCCTCTCTCACCAGCGCCGTCTCCAACAACAGTGGCAGCAGCAGCAGGAACCATGGAAGCTTTTCAGCTGCTTCTCAGGTGTGGGAGCCATCTCCATAACTTCCACGGTTCCCACCGCTGCTGCCGCTGTTGTTGGAGACGGCACTGGCAAGAGGGGGACAGCTGCAGCTCGGCCTGGGCGCTTGGAATGCAGGAACGGGCTGCGCACTGGGACTTTTGCAAACTTGCAGAGAGCCCGAGGCTGGAGCACCAAGGGTAGCAGCAGCGGAGACGTTCACTCGGTCTTCTCATGCCCACCCAGCTGCTCGGGATTAAACCAAAACGTAGCGCGCAGTGCTCCCAAGTACCTCAAAATCTTTTTTTTTCCTGTTGTTGCGGGATGGGGGAAAAGTGGGAGTGACTCAGATGCTGTTGTTGGAGACGGCGCTGGTACGCGGGGGGGAAGAAATTAATTCATCCCCGAAAAGACATCCTAGCCGTTTTTTCGGGGCTCAAAAAAAAAAAAGGCCCAGCCTTATTTTGTGAGAAGCACAGTAGTAATAGATGACTCCTTCTCATCATGAAGCAAATGATAGTTGATTGATAGAGAAAAGGGAACACTTCTTCAAATAGCTTTTACAATTTTTACTACTATAAAATATAGAGGTGGCTAGCAAATTCACTGGCTTTAAAAGGAACAAAAGGTTAGAATATAAGAGTATCACCATGACTAGAGTCAGCATTCTTTTGAACACCATTAGCTGAGGAGCAACAACCAAGAAAGCTATGGGTTTATGTTCTACTCAGGAGTTTGCCAAGAAGTATCTGGAAGACCAATGGGAACACCATATGCTGAGCTAGGAAAGGCTGGTCCTTACTTAGATTCTTGTATCAGAAGTAAAAGTCACGGTGCATTAGAACTAAGAACAAAACTATATTCCATGTATCCTGTGGAGAGATGTTTTTGATTTAGGAGATGTATATACATAAGACTCGCATTTGTTTTTTATAAATAATTTTTTTTAAAAAAAACTGCTTTGATTAAATTTTGATTGAAACACTATAATGGTCCATAATGAATTAAGCTACTGGTTTGGGCCCACATACTGCCAGTACCCATTCCTGAATATTGTAATAATGTGATTTAAATTAAAGAGAGCTAATGTGGAATAGGGAACATATGGTTAATTACTTTGAGTAAAGGAAAAAAAAATCCTAAACATATGTAAAATAACAATCTAAGCTTAACATTCAATGATGTATCTCTGAGAACTCACTTGAGCCTTTAAAATTATGTTTGTAGGTGTTTAATGTGAAGGATTTTGTCTTTTTTTAAAAGACTGATATCTGAATGAAGTGGAACTTAACAGAATAGCAGGGAATATGCACAATGGAATTAGGTAAGGATCAGATGACCTAACAGTTAAGTATAAACAAACTGACCTGCAGAAATTATGTAAAGAGGGATTCAAAAGAAAATTAAGGGGGATTTTTAAAAATCTTTTCTCCACATGAAAGCAAAATCAAATGTTAGCCACTGGAGAATGGAAAGTGGCATAAAACTGGAACATTAATACCTTCTAAAGGCATTAGGTAGCATGCCTGGTGGAATATAAACCAATACAAGAGAACTGAATTGTTGTGTTTTATACCTTATTCTTAGCTTCTTAGGACTTCTCTTAGTTACATGTCACATATATCCTGCCATGAAAATCTCTTGTGTCAACAACACACAGCAGCTGCACAAAGTTGATTGGCCAGATGAAATATGTCCTAGTCTGTCAAGCATTTTATCTAGCAGTGTGCAGGTCTTATGTTCAAGGTTAAACACATTTTCCTAACCTGCCTTTATAGTTTTGAATGAGAGCGGTAAGGGTGGGCGGGGTGTGAGGGATATTTGCAACTGAATGCTTTGGGTTTACAATGATCTTATGCCCCCTCCATTGTTTTAATCAATACTGCACTGTGAATGCATATTTTTAAAAATAAAATAAAATAAAAAAGGATGCAGTCAGTGAGCTATAGTGTTACTGCTGTTTAATGTAGATTAACTGCCAACAATATGCCAAACATTTTTGTCACAGGATATGCAGAAAGGTGAGGCAGAAATTATATTCTGCATAAATTGTAGACATCTCTCTCAGCTAAGAAGCAGAATTTAAGGTGGCATTTTAGAGCCCTTGTGCCAACAATATATTAAATATCTTAATTTTATCTTATTTCAGAGAATGGCAAAAGCTATGTAATCAGAAGTGTATCTACAACAGCATAGAAAGCAGTATTTTGCACCTTCTCACATGCTCAATGATTAGATGTGCCTTCTCTCTATAGCCCTGCCCTCTGGAACATTTTCCCCTCAGAGTTCAGGATGACTCTGACCATGTTAGCCTTTTGAAGACCTGGCATTGTTTCCTTGGGAAGGTTTTGAAGGGCCCCATTTCCTAATTATATTGATATCTATGATGAATTTTTTTTCTCATCTGCCATTTATATATAATTGTTTTTTTATTGTTTTACAGGATTGGTTGCTTGAGATAATAAGGAATGGAATGGAATAGAATAATAGTTCTAACATGTTATTCTATCTTTAGCTTTAAAAAACAGAAAGGTATAATTAAAATAATTTTCTATGATTACATAAAATGGTTCCCACTGATCTTCTAAAAGTTGCTGTGAAAACATTACTATAGGACTCATATAACAGGTACATACTTCACAGTTCTATTTTTCAAGCACATGGCCTTCTGAATTTTGCTTAGAAGTCATTTCAACTTGGGTTGCTTTTATTTTTAACATGGCTACTCTTTCCTTCCACCACTGAGCTCGAAGTAGTCTGAATGAGCTTCCTGTCTCTTCTGTTTTCACAACCCCTCGGGAATTTAGAAGAGGTTGAGAGAAAAAGACTGACTTTAAAATATCTAATAAGTTCATGACCTGCTGAGGAAATGAGGCATTTTTTTCTGTTCAATTATAATAGATATGCATTTGGATAATAGCAAAATGGGTACGACGGCAATATAATAATAGCAACAATATTATTATTTTTCTCTTATTTATACAGAGCTCTTTGTCCCAGAGAAGCCAAGAGCAGTTTACAGATTATCAGTAAAAACAGTCTTAATAATTCTTCAACAATAAAACAAACAATGCAGAAAACAATAAAAAACAAAATAAAAACAGGCGTAATTTTTAAAAAGTAAAACAATACAACAAGCAATCTAAGAGTACTTTCAGTCAACGTTACTTTCTATTGCTCAATTAATGCTACCAATCTGTTCAGCACAAAAAAAAAATCTATACCATTATATGGAAAGCAAGAACTAGAGCTTTCCATAGTTCTTTTTGTTATCTAGAGCAGCGGTCCTCACCTTTTTGGACACCAGAGACCAATTCCAGGGAGGGAGGCTTTTCCGTGGACTGAAAGGGATGTGGTTTCACAGGCTGCCTGCATCCTGTGGTTGGAGCTTCACTTGTTTGCACAGCCCAGTTTCTGGCATGCTGCAGCCCAGTGCCGGTCCATGGACTGGAGGTTGGGGATTCCTGATTTAGATCATGGATGGTTTGGGTGATCCAGATATTTGCAGCCCAGATTTAGTTGCTTTGAATTTCAACTAACTTTTCATTTAGCCTTTCAAAGTGGATTCTGCCATTTTTTTAAAATCAGGGTGAAATGATATATGAATGAAAACCAACTTATTTATTTCTCAGATACAAATATTTAGTATCTACCTCCAGACAGAGGTATTTAATTCTTTCATAAGTAGGGCAGGAAAGCTCCTTCCATAGGTCTGTTTATCTTCTAGGTCTCCATTATGTCTCAGTGTGTTTTTGTGGACCAAGCCAGTGATTTTGCTTTTGTGAAAGCCGTTGGCTGTCAGTACTTTAGTCAGGGTGCATAGTTCAGTCTTTATGTGTGCCTTGTCTGCCAGGTGTTTGGTTCTGGAAATTTGTGTTTTGGCCACAGAGTTTATCTGTGCTGGGTGGTGGTGGGATTGGGCATTGAGGTAGCGTTTGGTGTGTGTTTTCTTCTGGTATATGGTGTGTCCTAGTGTGCCATCTGTTTCTTTGTAGATTAGTACATCTAGAATTGGTAGTTGTTTGTTTGTTTCTCATTTCCATGGTGAATTTGATTTTGGGGTGTGTGCTGTTTAGGTGTGTTAGGAAATTGTTTAGGTTTTCTTTTCCATGGGGCTAAATAACAAATGTGTCATCGATGTATCTTAGCCATAGTTTGGGTTTGTGGGTGGCATTGGCTAGGGCTCTGGATTCAAATTCTTCCATGAACAGGTTTACAATGACGGGTGACAGTGGTGATCCCATAGGGGCTCCTTCAATTCGCTTGTATCTTTGTCCTTTGTATATGAAATATGTGTTGGTTAAGCAGTGTTCTGTTAGTTCCATGAGGTGTTTGGGTGGTTGGTATTTATTTTTGATGATTTTGAGAGTTTCTTTTATCGGGACTTGAGTGAATAGCAAAACCACGTCAAAACTTACAAGCAGATCTTCTTGTTCCACGTGTAGATCTTTGATCATTTCCAAGAGGTGGTATGAGTTTTGTACATGTGAAGCTGCTGCTTCAGCATGGGGCTGTAGCTGCTTTGCAAGGTATTTGGCTAGGTTTTGTAGTGGTGCTCCTCTGGAGCTGACTATGAGTCTGAGAGGTATGCCTTCTTTGTGTATTTTTGGGAGGCTGTACAGTTTGGGGCATCTGGAAGATTTTTCTCTTGGGATGATCATCTGTTGGATCTCTTTGCTCATGTGTCTGGTTATAATTTTCTTCTTGGTTATTTTTTCCAGATATGTGGTTGGGTCCATATTTATGGGTTTTTATGTGGAGTCTTGGAGTAGGTCTGTCAATTTTCCATAGAGCTGTCTCGAGCGTCCAGGTTGGGAAGAGCTCCAGTCTCGGCTCTCACAGGCTGAGCTTGAAATTGAGGAACGCCCCTCACCATCACGTGGTCCTCGGGCGCTCCCCAGTTTTTTGCTCAGCCTCGTGGCAGACAGGCTGTTTTTCTCTTGCTCCGGTCGTTCAGCACTCTAGGCCTCTTCTCCTCATCGCTTTCCACGTGGATCACCGGCAGGCAACGCAGGAACTCAAGTTTGAACTCCCCAGGGAGTGTTTTTAACATCCGAACCGTTTCCTTAAGGGGAGAAAACGAGCGCTTCGAGCGCTGCCCCCCCCGCTTCGTTTGCCGCCTAATCGCTCCGCGCGAGGCCACTTCGTTTCTGCCTGCCTCTCCTCGCTTTAGCTGCCGTTCCCCCCCCGCGAATGCCATCTAGCCCAGGGAACGCTTCCCTGGCTCTCCCAAAGGGTCGATTTCTCCCTTTTTTTTTTTTTCCCCTGGGAGTTTACCGCCGCTGGGGCTGCCTCCGTTACTTGCAGCCTCCATCTTGGGCCCCCTGTGGCGTCCGCCATCTTGGGTGTGCCCTGGAACGGCCGCCATCTTGTGAGTGGCCGCATGGCCGTCCGCCATTACTAGAGGCCCCTTTACAGGCCGCAGCCTTAACTGACCATTAGGCAGCCTGGGACTCCCACGTCTCAGCCTGTCTTTCACTTCACTGACAGGCCTCCTGCAGAAATAGGGCCCATTGGCCCTGCAGCTTTTTCCCCAGCAGGCGAAGTAGCAGCTCTGCCCCCCACCCCTTCCCGGTCCGTCCGGCAGGGGTAGCTGCCTGGCGTTCACCTTCTGGCTGATTGGTCTCTGGGCTAGGCCCTGGTTCGTACCAAACCTCTATTTTAAACAGAAAAATTTTTTTTGACTAAAAGGGGGGCGTAGAACGTGCGCTGGGATTCCCGGCCTCCACGTAGGCCGCATCCAGACCTGGTTTCAGCTTACATTATTCCCTTCTGCCTGCGACCCCAGGGTCATTGGTTCTTATCAGAGGCCTACCAGTAGGCCGCATTGTTTTCCTGACTCCTGGGCAGATCCTGGGACTGCTCAGATACCTTGCAATCCTGCCTTGGTCTCCCCTAGACACAAGAATCTCTGGCTTATAGTCTCTCCCCAACTAAGGAATTAGTTGCTTGCCATGTCCCTTCCCCGGTTCACCCGGCAGGGACAGCTTGGCGTTTATTCTGGCTGATTGGCCCCCGGGCTAGGTCCTACTTCCCAACATGTTGCAGAACAACTCTGTTGCCTGGAAAAAAACGGGGGTGCGATACGAGCACTGGGAGTTCCAGCCTCTGCTTAGGCCGTACCCAGACCCGTACCCAGACCCAGCCTCGCATTAACCAGAAAATTTTTTCCTTTTTTCTCTCCTCTCCAGATGGCAGACGACAATACCTCTCGTGGCACTTCTCTGAAGGCCAAGGCTAAATCCCACCACCTGCGCAAACAGGCACAGGAACCATCCAAAGCTTCCCAAAGGGATGGCCTCAGGCGACACAGGGCCCTCGAAAGGGAGATTGACAGACGCTCTCATGAGTCAAGCTCTGTGCCCCGGGACCCTTCCGCTCCATCAACCTCCACCCATCCTCCTCTCCCCTCCTCTCCTGCTTCTGCTTCTTCCCCACAGCCTGGACAGGCCCCTGAGGTCACCTTGCCCACCACTGCTGTAGAACTGCACCCGGAGGAGTCTCACCCACCCCCCATGGCGGAAATACCCGAAAGCCTGATGCAGGCTATGGAGCTGGCCATCCGGCAAAGGGTAGCGCAACAGATGCAGCAGCTGGCCGGTCTGGCTCCTCGGCCTGCGGCCCCGAGGCCCTAGGATCAGCGGCCTCGCTTGGTCAGGCAACTCCCAAGGGGACTTATCCTTACCTTTGGAGATGGAGGGATGGAGGCCCAGAACCCGGGGACCCTTCCCTCTTTGGGGACGAGCAGGACCTTGACATGGGGTCCCTCATAGGCAGCGAACTCTTTTCGGGAACAGGCCCCCTAGAGGGGGACATGTCAGAGGACGAGGGCCTCTCTCCAGGCCAGCCCGCATTTTTAGGGCTCTTTAAACCGCACCTATTTAGGTCCCTCCTGTTCAAAGCCAGGACTACCTCGGGCCTGAACCCCCTCCCCCACCCAACCCAGCGGCGGCAGGGGTTCCTCCCGACTCTCTTTCTCTCAGCCCGTGGTGGAGACTGAGGTGATCCCTGTCCCTCCCATATTCTCAGACATGGTCTCTAGGCAGTTGGCCTCCTCGGGGCCCCCTCCTCCCCCAACGCCCAGGACAAGCGGTTTTTAACCTGGAACCGCAGTTCTCCACCTTGCTCGATCCTCCCGTGGGCGAGCCCGTGGTAGGCCTGGCTTCCCGCTCTACTCCCAGCGAATCACTCGAGGCTCTCCAGCCCGAGGACAAGCGAGCTGAACTGGCCCTGTGCCGCGCTCACCTCTCTGACGCCTGGGCAGTCAGGGCTTCCACTGCCGCGTCTTTTTCACCAGGTCTTCCATCAAGTGGCTCCAGCAGCTCAAGCAGCACGTTCCCGCAGCCAATCTCAGGCGCACCAGGACATTGCCAAGATCCTGGCCGCGGCCGAGTTTTGACAGACGCCACCTTCCAGGCGGCAAAGTTCTCCACCAGGGCCATTTTGTCCCAGGTCACCGCCCGCCGTCTACTCTGGCTCCGCCACTGGCAAGCGGACGTTAAAAACAAGGCTAAGCTAGCATCAGCCCCCATCTCTGGGGGAAAGCTATTTGGACCGGTTCTCGACCCATTCCTGGCCGAGACCCGGAACAAGCGCAAGTACCTCCCTTCCCTCTCTAGGAGGTCTGACTTCAGAGGTTCCTCTCCCTCTCCTCGCCAGGGTTCTTCCCATTCCTCCTCCTTTTCCAGATACTACCGATCCTCTCCCTACAGATCTCCCTACCGAGCGGAGCGGATGGGTCTGCAGGTAACTCTTCCAGGAAGCCCTCCCGGGGATCCGGGAGAGGTTCGTTCCGTCGTTCACGATAATGCAGTCGTCCCCAGGCGCTTGCATTTAAAAAAAAAAAAAAGAGAGGAAGGAGTGCGAGAAAACCAATCTCTACTCGACCCTTAACCCCTGCTTGCAACAGGCTCCTACCCCAGGAGCACTCTTGTCCTCCTCACCCTGCCCTGGGCAACTGGTCGGCAACACATCTACCCCCATCCAATGCTAGCTGGGGTTCCTCCTTGCGCTCCCGGTCCTCACACAGACCTCTAGCCTTCACTACTACTTTTATCCCCAGACAAGGCGGCCCTCGGCCAGCTGGGTCCTTGAGCAAAGTCGTCCGCCTCGCCGTTGGGCGGAACCGAACCTGGCTCCCCCCAGGACAGGCCGCTGTTTCGGGAACTCGCTACGTCCGGGCAATTGGTTCCCTGGGGCCTTCCTGATCTTAGCAGAGGGGCCCCTCCTTCTCTCCCGGGTCATGGAGGTAGCCCATTGCCGTGTTCCCCCGGTCTCTAGTTTCAGGGCTCCTCTGCGCCCCCCCCTCCTCTCTGTCCCAGAGTTCTCCCAGGGGAATTCCCAACACGGGTCGATCTTCCCAGTCTCTTGAATCACGGTTCCAGTACACATCTGTTGGCCTCTTTGGCGGGACTGCCTTCTGGACAGCCCCACCTCCTCTTTAGGCCCCTTGTTGAGACATTCCAATCTCCAGGGGGTTCTCCTGTTGGGCATGCCTTCCAGCGGGTCATCAGGGCTCCAGGAGAGACTCTATACCAGACGGGGCCCCACCCGCAGGACTAGCCAAGCTTTGGTATGTCCCAACCTGGACGCTCGAGACAGCTCTATGGAAAAGGGGCGTTGGTTCTTACCTGATACGCTTCTTTTCATGGAGCTGTCGAGAGCGTCCAGCCCCACCCGTAGGCCGTCTGGTGGGAAACCTGGCTGTTCGACCGAGCAATCTAACATATTTTTTTTCCTGAGTGTGATGAGAACAGGACCTTCCTTCTCGTCTGCGCAAAAACCTGGGGAGCGCCCGAGGACCACGTGATGGTGAGGGGCGTTCCTCAATTTCAAGCTCAGCCTGTGAGAGCCGAGACTGGAGCTCCTCCCAACCTGGACGCTCTCGACAGCTCCATGAAAAGAAGCGTATCAGGTAAGAACCAACGCCCCTTTTGTTTCGTAGTCTTTTCTATCCATTACTACTGTGACATTAGCTTTATCTGCTGAAAGTATGATTATGCTGCTGTCATTCCTTAAGGCTTACAGGGCTTTTAGTTCTTCTTTGTGCAAGTTGCTTTTGGGTGGTTTGCTTGTGCATAGGATGTTAGTAACTTGGTGTCTTATTCTATCAGCTTAATCTGTATTTAATTTAGTTAGGCTGGATTCCAGAGATTCCAACTGGATCAGTTAAACAAAGATCTCCTAATTCTACACCTGGAATTGAAGAACAAAATCCACCCTCTACTTTGGGATAAGATAAAACAACTTACAACTTGGAGAGCTGAAACTGAAACCACTTACAAAAATGACAAACTCCTGAAGAAACTAAAGAAATTAGAACATGACAAGAAAGCCCCCAACAACTCACAACAACACCTGAAACAATTAGTATACAATGTTTCCAACAGAGAACTCACCAAAACAGAAACAGATGTCCTAACCAAAGGATTCAATTATGCTATAGCACCCAAAAAAATCCCCACAGAATCCATCATATGCGGAGTACAATACTGTCTTGTCTATTGTTGAAATCCCAATAAGCACTTTTCTAACTGTAATCAAGTATAACTAGAATGAGTTCTTTGCAACAAAGAAGGCAATCTCTGATTAGATTGTACATCTTTAACTCTGTTCCCAGAAGATAGAATCCTATCATTTGAATTAAACAGTTATAAATTCTAAGGAGAGTCATTTGAATTTTAAATGGTTGTTCCTATATTACATGCCACATTAAACACATTCACTAGTTTTTAAAAATGTGTTAATTTTTTAATTTAAATGCTATGAAAGAAAGCAGCCAAGAAACTACAATTTCTTGACAAAAGATTACAATGCAGTTGCAGATAAAATTAACATTTCTGATTTATTGTTAGCAATTCATTTTGATATATTTTATATGCATATTGGTCCCAAGATCTCCAAAAGAACTGACATACCCATTTAAACATAACATAGAAGGAACACAGATAGTCTAGGGAATTCGAGAAGAATTGAGCAGAAAAAGTATATAAAAATTGAGAAGGAATTATATTGGGCTCAAATACCTATGTGCTCACAATTAGAAGTCTCCTGAATTGACCCACTCATTATTTGGGATTCTGTGAATCCAATACTTCAATGACATCTTTCATATCTTTCCAGCCTTGTCTTTTGCTGAGAAGCCTCTGATGAAGAGTATGTTCTACCCATGCATTTCTACATTAGCAATGACTGCTTTATTTATCTCCTCCCAATAATAATGTATGCTAGAGAAGGATGCCTGTTGGGTCTCTGTAGGAAAGATTTACAGCTCTTGACTTTATTCTTCATGCAGGAGGCTCATCCACAAAGGTGATTTTTTTTTCAAACTAATCAAGTTTTATTCTAAATTTCAAAAGAAAAACAAATAGATTCTGATTTTAAGACAGAAAAAGCAACAGTAACGTATGGCTCAACATATGTGTTTTGGCACTTTCTACCTGAATGGCACCTTGATGTGCACTGGTATTCCTCAACCTGTTCATTTCTAGATTGCTTGCATTTTACAATTTATATCATGTCTGACCAGTATCACATTGCCTCAGATTGATGGTAACTTTTGGTACCAAGCCTTTAATGGAGACTTGCAAAGAACGTAGTCAAACCAAGCAAGGAATGCTTAGCATTAAAAGAGAACATTTACACCATATGCTAAGATGCAATTTATTTTCTTTTGCCAATCAGCTACAGAAATAAAACCTATGGACTTTGTTTGAAGAAATCTGGTAAGCTGAAAATTTAATTAACTTTGTGTAATTTAGGAAGATATAAAAGTGCTTCATAAACTTAAGAAGTAGCTCTTTTCTTCTCTTTTTTGTCCTATGGCGCAGTCACCATTCAGTCCTTCCCATCCCACCCAGTCCTGGCTCCCAATTAGACTGTAGTAGAACTAAGGAGTGAGAAATGATCGAGCACTCTTTACCAGGTGGGAACTGCAGCTGGGACCCCAATTCAGGTGGGAGATATACACAGAACTATAATTGTCCCATAAACTTCATCTAATAGCATTTCTTTCAAAATAAATAACTTTGACATTTTTGTTATATTAAATTCAATGAATAGATTTTTTTTTCTGATCTTGAAGATACGATTGAAAAGATTGAGGGAAGATACAGTCAACTCAAGAGGCGGTTAAGTGAACAACAGGCTAAGATTGAAGCAAATGGGAAACTAATGGCAACTCTAACTGCTAAAATAACTAAAGAGTAACTGAAGAGCTGATGTCCTGCCAAAAAGCCTTGGGCTACATCCAAGGTCAAGAAAGTAGGGGGGGAAATGCTCACACTCTTATCGACAGCATAAAGAGGCTTAAATAGAAACTATTACAAATATTTTTTTACCTGTTCCAGACAGATTGTACTGAATCTATAGAAGCTGTCTATCATGCGCCATCTAGATTCAGGTCTTTACAATTATTGATCCTTTTTCCGCTGAATCTCTTCAGAGAGATGACTGGGACAACATAATACAAGCAGCCAGAACAACAATACATTTGGAATGCAGGGGCAGGGGAGGAATTATGCTATTTCCAGAGCTATCGTTCAAAGTAGTACAGAAGCACAAAGAATTCCACCAAACATATGTTATGACTAGAAAACAAAGGATAAAGATTTATTATGAGATATCAAGTAACCTTTTTACTCCACACAGACAGACTTTCTCCATGATGATCTTGTCAGGTGCAAGGAACTAGGAATAGAAGTTCAACTGAAAGCACTTTGAGTTTATAACACAGGAATCTGATCCACTAATGGTCAAGGCAAATTTGCATATGAGTCAATGGAATTCAAGGGAGGTTGGACTCAGGTCTCTTGTGGGAACAAGCAACTCCAAGCTGACAATGTTTTTGACCTCACAGATCTATCCCTAACCTGGCTTTCAGATCTTCCAATGATGCACCTTACCACTGTAACTGTTACCTACCATGCTGTTCATTATCCTCTTCTTTTCTTCTACCCTTCCATCCTTGGAGACTTTTCCAGAGAGCTAGGTCTTCACTTAATATGTCCAGAGTGGGATAATTTGAACCTGATCATTTGTGCCTCAAATGAGAATTCTGGGTTGATTTGTTTGATGATCCATCAGTTTGTTTTCTATCTGTCCATAGTTTTGTCAGGAAAGCCAGCACATAAGATTTAAAGATGTCAATACTCTTCCTATTCTGCTTCTTCAAAGTCTGACTTTTGCTTTCATAAAGTATCACAGGGAATAATATAAGTTGCACGATTCTAATTTCATAGGTATAGCTATATCACAAGGCCTTCATGACTACTCTACCAAGTGCTAGTCTGTGGTGTATTTCTTGACTGTTTGTTCCTTTATTGTTGATAATTGATTCTAAAAAGCAGAAGTTATCTTTTCAAATAAATGATGTTTTTATTGCCAATTCTGGTTGTTCTGTTTTCATGAACTTAGAGTTGTTTAATTTTAATTCCATTTTTCAGTTTGTTCCTTAACTTTTATTACTAAAGCTTGCAGATTCTTTCTATTTGGGACTATCAGGATAGTATCATTAGAATCAGGGGTGAGATTCTACAGATTCGCACCTATTTGCTAGAACCAGTTGTTAACATTCTAAACAGTTCGGAGAACCGGTTGTTAGAAGAAATTACTGGCCTAATCCTGTAAGGAAGGCAGGAAGGAAACATTCTGGTGTTGCTTACAGAAACTGCCTCTCTGTTAACCCTTATTACATTCTTGGCAGGACTAGACTTCCTGTCTCAGGAACTTCTCTGGAGTTTTTTTTTCCTCCTTTGCTGGTACTTTGGTTGTGTGGAGTGACCATTCAAAGTTACAGTGGCACTGAAAAAAGTGACATGACCATTTTTCACACCTACGACTGTTGCAGCATCCCCACAGTCATGAGAGGCCAGGTGAGAAGATGCATGCCTTGATGTGAGTGATCTTGAGTTGGCCACACCCACCAAATAAGCCACACCCACAGAACCAGTTGTTAAAAAAATTGAATCCCATCCCTGATTAGAATGGAATGGAATGGAATGGAATGGAGAAGGGAAGGGAAGGGAAGGGAAGGGAAGGGAAGGGAAGGGAAGGGAAGAGAAGAGAAGAGAAGAGAAGAGAAGAGAAGAGAAGAGAAGAGAAGAGAAGAGAAGAGAAGAGAATCTGGAAGGGACTTTGGAGGTCTTCTAGTTTAGCCCCTTGCTCAAGCAAAGAGAACCTATACAATCTCAGACAACTGACTGTCCAGTCTCTTCTTAAAAATCTCCAGTGATGGAGCGCCCACAATTCCTGAAGGCAAGCTGTTCCACTGGTTAATTGTCCTCACTGTTAGGAAGTTTCTCCTTAATTCCAGGTTGTTTCTCTCTTTGGTTAGTTTCCAATCATTGTTTCTTGTCCTGCCCTCTGGTGTCTATTATTCACATTTTAAAACTACGCTCATCTTCTTCAATCCAGCTTTCCTTAATATATGTTCAGCATACAAGTTAAGCATAAAAATTGAAGTATAATTTCTTTTTATATGCGACAATAGCTTATCCTTGAAAATCAGAGTAAGGAAATTCAGTTATCTTAAACTACTGAAGACAACTTGTCCTAATGGAGATATTCCATATCAGTCCACTCAGAAATGTTATTCTACTTTGGAGAATCACCGGCTTATCAATTATTAATAAAAGCTTTTCATCACCTTTATATTTTTCTCCTATTTGCAGTCTCAGGGTTGGTGAGTAGAGAAATGAAAATGGGTTACTGGCATATTCCTACCTGGGAGTTCTAATATATGCTGGATTTTTTTTCATTCTTTCTGTTCCCCTCCCCATTTTTATAATATTTACATTTAATGTTTTAAAGCAATATATTAATTAAATATATTTCCATTCTTTTTCCATACATTTTGGGTTGTAATTCCGTGTTTTCTAGGAGTTATCTATTTCCAAGATTCTTTAGCAATATCTTTTTGTAAAATGTTTAAGGGGGCTCAATTTCCTGAATTTATGGATAATTAATAATTTCCCCATCTTTATGAACAAATGCATAACAACTGGCTGCACTGACCTTAAGTATGTATTGATCAAGGATTTGAATGCATATGTATTTTTATAAACAGATACTATGCTGATAGATGAAAACCTGAATGATTTGTAAAATGAATGTCATACTATATGTTCCAAACAGGAATCTGAACCTGAAAATCAAAGTAGAGGGTGATTGTGTTTGATAGGAAATATGGAGCAAACAATTGCGAGTTGTACATGCAATTTAGGCAAAAAAAACCTAAAGTAAGTAGATGAATTTGTGCACTTCGATAAACTTATTAAAACTGATCAAATATATGGTCAAATTTTAGAACTGCAAATGCCCCTAGAAAAGAAATATGCAATATGCAAATTTTTGTAAGGTATGAATATTTCTCAAAAGGCAAGAAAAAGTGGCTGTGTATAAGAGCATGCTTCTGCCTTCTTCATTATATGGAAATAAGACTTAGATGTTAAAAAGCTACATAAACATAAGTTGGCTGCAGCAAAAATGGAATACTTAAGAAGTGTATGTGGCAGCAGAAGAAAAGATTCATGCTTAATGCATATGGATTAAATACAAATATGTAACTAATATAAAAGAAATTTGTTGAACTGGTTTAGACATAGTGAAAATAGGAATGAGGTTGGAATTGCAAAACAAAATGAAGAATGAATGGGTCAAGAACAGGAAGACTGAGAACATCATGGTTGGATAGGCTTGAAGAAATCCCCAAAACAGTGAGGTGAGAAATCCAAGGAGTAAATAGCATTGAATAAAGCAGAATGTGAATTTGATGTAAGAATAATAATTTGCAAGAGCAGAAATGTACAGAGACATCTGGTAATAATGTTGGTGTAAACTAGATTTTGGTATATTCCTTTTTTTTAAAAAAAAGAAAATGCCTTATTTTCTTTGGCTTATTATTTCTTATCCCTTTTCTGCAATTTGCATAATGTTGTTTATCGCAAAATGTAACAGCATGATTTGTCCGTATGTAGCAACAAAGCCCAGAAAAATTGCATCTATCTGTCAAACCTTTTTGAAGTCCTTTGGCATAAATGAAGATTTTTAGAAGATACTATATAGGAGACAAATTAACAAGGAATTCTGACCCCGGCTGGGTTTTGAAGCATCCTAAGGCCAGTCTGAAAAAACAAGAATGCCAAAGCATTTGTGTGGACTTCTTATTAGGAATCAAAATATCAAGTTTAAGTGCAAAGAAATTCAGATCTCCAAAGTAGCTTTGCTGCACAATCTGGCAGCATTCCTGCTACCCAAGCAAGCCAGATGACATTTCACTGGCTAAGGATATAAAAGCTGCTTAATGAAAGCTGAGAATGTTTTGATTAAGAGGCTTGGTTTTGATTTTAAAAAAAATCAGATATCAAAGATAATTTTTCACTTGGGAAAACTGCAGAGCTAGGTAAGTAATGGGACTTCTGCAAAAAAAAAAAAAAGATTTCAATCAGAGTATCCATAGATAAGAATCTGCCTGTGAGCTCCTATCTTCAGGGGAACACTATTACAATAGTCACACTATTTGGATGTTGCCCAATTACAGAAGAAAAGGGCAAATTAACTTGTTTGGTCTTTATTTGCGTACTTGGAGTTTGAGAAGTAGTAGTTTATCAATGAGTTTTTTACAAAGAACAATTACAAAGTTCTAGGTTCAGTATTTATTGAGATATACAGGTAATAGCAATAACAATAGCATTTAGATTTATATACTGCTTCTCAGTGCTTTACAACTATCTCTAAGAGCCAGCATATTGCCCCCAACAATCTGGGTCCTCATTTTACCAACCTCGGAAGGATGGAAGGCTGAGTCAACCTTGAACCTATAAGAATTAAACTGCTGCAATACTGCATTTTAACCATTGTGCCACCATGGCTCTAATCCTTGAGCTATGATTGTAATGAAGCTAGTTCATCACATTAATAAGGCATGATCAGCAGTGGGATTCAAAAATCCCAGCAACCAGTTCGCTGCCCGGTTGCTGGGTGGGTGTGGCCGTGGTGGGCATGGCCTATCAGAACTTCCAGGGGAGGGCCGTTTTTCACCTTCCCAAGGCCTCCCCCCGGGCCTCTGGGAAGGCAAAAATGGCCTCTCTAGGGCTCTGGAGGCCCACCAGAAGCTGGAAACTGGCCTGTTTCTGGACTTCCGGTACTTCAGGAGGGCTGTTTTTCACCTTCCCAAGGGTAGAAAGGCCTCCCCTGGGCCTCTGGGAGGGCAAAAACGGCCTCCCCCAGGCTCTGGAGGCCCTCCAGAAGCTGGAAACAGGCCCATTTTGCCCCTCCCAGGACCTCCATATGGACCCTGCATTTACCTAAATCAAAAATGGGACATGTGGAGACTCCTGGGAGAGGAGGGGAGGGATGGGCAGGGCCAGCCAGTCAGTTTAAATACCGGTTTGACAAACCAGATGAAAACTTAACATCCGGTTTGCCTGAACCAGTCTGAACCGGTAGAATCCCACCACTAGGCATGATCGTTATAAAAAGGCCACCCACATGACCAACCTGATTGTATTACCTTTTTTTGCAACAGTCATTAAATTAACATGGAGACTGTTAAGTGGATCCATTGTTCACTATAAGCATTTTTCCCCAAAAGTGGAAGAAAATGCCGATTTTTGACAAATGTGATTAAATGACTGCAGGAATCAACTAAGAGCCATTATTGCAGGCCAGCTGCACAGTGCACAAAATACAGGGGGGCAGGGGCAATCATTGAAACTTTGGAACTGGGATGAAAGTACCACCAGGAAAATAGTCCATTGTAATTTCAAATAATCACTAAGTAAAAGTTGTAAGTTGAGGACTACCTGTAGGTCTGAGATTGTTTCATTTACAATTAGCTTCCAGAATTTAGTCATAAAAGGATTTGGGCCACTCAGCAATATCATTGGCTGAACAGTTGATTGATTGAAGCTACTTAATATATTCAAATGAGGTTGAATTTTACTGTATCCTAAGACTCATCTGGCATCTTAAACAATCTTCAGCTTTTATATCCTTAGCCAATAAAATATCAGTCTGTCTTGCTTGGGCAGAAGACATTTGATCCATTATGATTATATTATCAGGAGAACAAAATGGCTACTGAGGAAATGCTTCCAAAATGAAAATGAATGTGGTGGAGGTTAATGAAGATTATAGTATCATTATGGTATAATTCCTTTTATTTCATTTTTGAATAATTTATTTTATATAAACACATACTTCATGCTCCACTTTCAGAAGTATTGTCCTCCCAGTCACTGTTCTCTGTAATGATGTATCCTAATCGAGCACGTACTCTTGACAAAGTTATGAATACATTTCAAATTTAATCACAACTCAGAATACTGGCAGTACTACATACAATCGGATTGATTCAATCAAAAATTTTGCTTCAATACTAAAACAACATATTTTTGCCATAAAATAAGGCACAGAAATTCCCAGTACTATAGGAAAAACCAGACCCATTTCTCTGATCAGGGGATGAAACAATGCTTTCCAGATACTATCAGACTTCACTGAATAAGCATGACCAATTATATTAAACACACTCTCAGCTGAGATGTTAGATCTGTTAATTGTGCATTATTTCATATTCTTTTTAATTTACAAGTTTTGTATGCTTCTCATTTATGAAAACAAAATCAAAGAAAAAAAGTTCCCTTTTAAAACAACAATCTTCAAACCAAAGAACGTATATGCATGTATGTGTGCATCTTTCTTTGTGTCTGCAACACACATATACTCATATACACATACATACATACATACACACACACACACACACACACACACACACACACACACACACACACACACACATGGTATACAGCTTTGTTGGGGTATTTTCCCACGTCATTATAGTTGTGCTTTTAAAGTTGTAACAACGTTTCGGCAGAAGCTCATCTGCCATCATCAGGCTTCTGTATAGTGTTCGTCTGATGATGGCAGATGAGATTCTGCTGAAACGTTGCTACAACTTTAAAAGCACAACTATAATGATGTGGGAAAATACCCGAACAAAGCTGAATACCCTAGATCTGAATGAATGAAATATTCTTATTAAATACTTTGTTCATTATATAGTTGAATGTGCTGACAACAAAATCACACAAAAATTATCAATGGAAATCAACTTTAGCAACCCATGGAGGTCTGGATGTGGATGTACACTCAAAATTGAAGTGGAAAAAACCACTACAGGCTGATCCAACATTGATGTAATGTCCTTAAAACAAGTCAAAATGAGGCTCAGTAGTGTGTGTGGCCTCCATGTGCCTATATGACCTCCCTTCAACATCTGGGCATACTCCTGATGAGGTGGCTGATGGTCTCCTGAGGGATCTCCTCCCACACCTGGACTAAAGCATCCCCCAGCTCCTGGACAGTCTGTGGCGTAATGTGGCATTGGTAGATGGAGCGAGACATGATGTCCCAGATGTGCTCAATTGGATTCAGGTCTGGGGAACGGGCGGGCCAGTCCATAGCATCAATGCCTTCGTCCTGCAGGAACTGCTAACACACTCCAGCCACATGAGGTCTAGCATTGTCTTGCATTAGGAGGAACCCAGGGCCAACCCCACCAGCATATCGTCTCACAAGGGGTCTGAGGATCTCATTTCGGTACCTAATGGCAGTCAGGCTACCTCTGGCGAGCACATGGAGGGCTGTGCAGCCCCCTAAAGAAATGCCACCCCACACCATTACTGACCCACTGCGAAACCGGTCATGCTGGAGAATGTTGCAGGCAGCAGAATGTTCTCCACAGCATCTCCAGACCCTGTCACGTCTGTCACATGTGCTCAGTGTGAACCTGCTTTCATCTGTGAAGACCACAGGGCGCCAGTGGCAAATTTGCCAATCTTGGTGTTCTCTGGCAAATGCCAAACGTCCTGCACGGTGTTGGGCTGTAAGCACAACCCCCACCTGTGGGCATCGTGACCTCATGCCACCCTCGTGGAGTCTGTTTCTGACCGTTTGAGCGGCCACATGCACATTTGTGGCCTGCTGGAGGTCATTTTGCAGGGCTCTGGCAGTGCTCCTCCTGTCCCTCCTTGCACAAAGGAGGTAGCGGTCCTGATGCTGGGTTGTTGCCCTCCTACAGCCTCCTCCACATCTCCTGATGTACTGGCCTGTCTCCTGGTAGCGCCTCCATGCTGTGGACAGTATGCTGACAGACACAGCAAACCTTCTTGCCACAGCTCACATTGATGTGCCATCCTGGATAAGCTGCACTACCTGAGCCACTTGTGTGGGTTGTAGACTCCGACTCATGCTACCACTAGAGTGAAAGCACCACCAGCATTCAAAAGTGACCAAACCATCAGCCAGAAAGCATAGGAACTGAGAAGTGGTCTGTGGTCACCACCTGCAGAACCACTCCTTTATTGGGGATGTCTTGCTAACTGCCTATGCTTTCCACCTGTTGTCTATTCCATTTGCACATGAGCATGTGAAATTGATTGTCAATCAGTGTTGCTACCTAAGTGGACAGCTTGATTTCACAGAAGTGTGACTGACTTGGAGTTACATTGTGTTATTTAAGTGTTCCCTTTATTTTTTTGAGCAGTGCGTGTGTGTGTATGTGTGTATGTGGATCTTTGGTTTTATATATATATACACACACACAATTATTCTGCTTATAATAGGGTATAAAACTGTAAATTGATATAGAGTACTGACACTAGTTTTTTAAAATGCCTTTATTTAAAAGAGATCAAAAAAATCCATTTATTAGCCATGGAAACCTACAAAACATTAATTGCTCCTTCAATTTGTTATTAAATGTATAGAAATGGCATAACTCCAGGCATACAGATCTTCATTTGACACAAAAGCTAAGACAAATACAAATCTTGAGTAAACAATTTCATTCTCGCAGAATTACTTGAGTCATATTATTAAAGCAATCGAAGATGCATAATAACTCTGAGACAAATGATCGATATAGAGGAGCAATCAGACTTGGGAGCAATTCCGTGGGGAGAAAAATGATCAATACCAGCAGCACTCAGAGACCCAACATAATGATAAGGTAATAGGGATTCTATCATAGAAAAGCAAAGAATACAGTTTAGTTACCTTGCCTTTCCAGTTGTTTCACCTTTTGTTGTGTCTTACACCTTTTGTGAAAGACACACCAAAAGGACATCCAAGTTTGGCTTTTATCCATAAAAGATAACTTTCTTTAATATAAAATATGTTTTGAAAAGAAAGAGAAGCTCAAAATGGAATTGCTACTTTTTCTGCTCCTTGGAATTTAAGTTTGACCAAACATGAGCAGGTAATAGTATTGCTGCTGAAATACCTTCAACTGATAGCCCTTTCCTTCTCCAAGTTCCAATTTGATTTCAAATTTTCCCAATGAAAAGATGAGCATTTAAATTGTACATAGTGTGCACAGTGACATCGTTCCAAACGAAGAGGCCAACCAATTAAAGTTTTGCAATGAGTATTTTTCTCTATTTTAAAAGATTGTTATGAGATTTTTCAAATACAAGTTTTGTTCTATCAGAGACCATTTAAGAAACATGCAGTGGGGAGAAAATCCATCTGCAGCTATTATTTATATTGCTATTTCCATTCTAAATGCTGAATGCTCTCCATATATAGCTTTATTCTTTTAGATAATCAGCTCATAACCTCACAGTGGGCCTTCATTATCACCTTTTTTGTAACCTGGGTCTTTGCCTAGAACTGAAATAAAAAGAATATATTCAAAATTTTGAACAAAGGATCGAGATTAATTCCTTTGATATACTTTCTGCCTGAGAAACCAAAATGAGAAAATATATGGATTCATGTCTAGTGAGATAATTGTACTCTAACATTTTCTGTTTAAATTTAAAATAGTTAATTAATTAAAATAATTCGTTAATAAGCATTGCTTCCTTTTTCTTTAAATAGGACTGTATAAATATTTCCACACTAATCCCCATATTCATTTTTTTATCACTAGACCATATTATTATTATTGCAATATTTTTTAACATAACTCACCACAAATTTTCCAACTTAAGTTTATATATTAACTGAGAAGCAATAGGCAGAGTAGTGATGGTTAGTGTCTGCTATCAACCAGGTACTACAATGTTCACTATCCTAACTTTTTTGTCTTTCTCATCAACAATTATGAAATCTGAGGTGTTATGTGCCAGATGCCTGTCTGTTTGAATTCCAGAGTCCCAGAGAACTTTAGAATCTTCATTTTCTATTACTTTGTCTATTTTGTGGTCCCATAAGTTCTTGCTTGCAGGCTAATGGTATTTCTTGCTGATATATTTCAATGCACCACTGTTAGTACTTTGTCATGTGTTGTTTGCAAGAAACAATCTTCTTGAAGCAGCTAGCTAGGTGGTCCACTATTTCTTCAGCTTCTTTGCAGATGTTTTCTTTGCATTTGCTGTCTGTTGCTCTTTACAATTTTGGCTTTATATATATTTGTTCTTTAGGCTTGGGCTTTTGTAGCCAGAATTCTCCCTCTATTCCTTGCTTCAATTTTCTTTTAACTACTGCTAGTTCTTCTTATCTGCTTTGGCTACTAGTTTTTTGTATATTGGAGTTATAATATTGTACCTAGTCATGTCTCTTTTCCATTCTTCATTTGGTTTTTCTTGTAGGACAGTTTGGTCTTTTCAGCATTTAGCAAGTCTTCATGGTACACTAGCTTCCATGCATCTTCTTCACTGTTCAGATATTCTTACAATGCCATTTTTTTGCAACATTCCATGTCCACCTATGCTTCTTGGTAAATAGAGTTGGTCAACATTGCTGCATGTATACTGGGCATGATTCATTGTCATTTTTCTGGTCTTCCTATCCAAGGTTTCTGGTTATGATTGAATCAAGTCCACTGTTTTGGTTATCTATGTATTAGAATTGTCCAGGTGTTAGTATTAATGGTATCTCCTCCACTGAGTTTGGATTTTAAGATCTTCTTTACTCTCATGATGTATTTAGCTTCTTCTTGACTTCAGTGTACATGATGTTGTCAGCATGCCCATATATTTGTAGTTATTGTCTTCATCCAAACTCTTGATTTTATTTCCATAGCACTTCTTGATTTGTTCAGTTTACATTATTTTCCTCCTCCTGATGGTAAGGATGGTGTATTTCTCCAGTCAAAACTCGATTGCATTACTTGATTGCATTACTTTATATACAGATAGTGTTGACCAGCTATTCTATTCCAGATGGTGTTTCTCAGATCATCCGTGTAAAGGAACTGGGATAGACTGACAGATGTTTTTGAACCTTGATACTCGTGGTCTGATTTGTTCAGCCATGGCCTGACAAATTGACAGAGGAATCAGTGCAAAAAACAAACAGCAGTTATGATAGACAGTCTCCTTGAAAGATTCCTATCTTGATATTAATCTCTTCCAGTTTATAACCATTGACTAGCAACTGAGTTTCCCATTGTGCCATTGATCTTTGCTTCAGATGTTTCTATACCTGTTGTTTCTGGATACTTGATCATCCAATCATGTGGCAGGGAACCAAATGTGTTCTTGTACTCAATCCAAGCAACATTCAGCTTAATGAATAAATATAGTCAATGACTTTTGAAAGCAAAGAAGTATGCAATGTCAAATGTTTTAAAGCATGCACTGGTGAGAACCATGATAGCATAAAATGGACGGATGAATTTTAACCTCCTCACTCTTTATGATAAATGTTTCCAATTATTTTACAACAGTCGGCCATCAGGATATCACTCTCAGTGAACTCTCTGGAGTGGTGGGTCACTGACACATACCTAAGGATTTATATGTTGACACTCCTGGACTTTATACATGAATTTTGTGAACAAATACATATCTGGAAAACCGGTAATGCAGAATGAATGTCAAATAATAGAGAAGTCCATTCCTTTATGATAGTTTCTTGATCAGTGCCTTGATTTCATAGTTGACTTAAAATGTCTATCTCAAAACAATCAAACAATGTGAGCTTTAGCCCACAGGTCTCAAAACCAATCACACTGCTGTTGTATAATTACTTTTGCAGGATATAAAAGCAAGAGACTGTGCCTGTCCTTCATGCTCAAAATAAAACTGGGAAGAGCTGGTCTCTCCTAGCAGAAGAAGGCCTCAAGAGGTAAAGCGATATTTGTTGCTTCAGATTTTAAAGGAGTGCCTTCTGAAATTAACAAAAATGCATAAACAAAACCCATGGGACAGCAGTATGCCTTCCACCAGCCCTAAGACATTTAAGCAGAAGCTCTAAATTGTCAACTTTCTTGATTAAGAAAGATGGCTTTCTGAAGGCCTTTTGGGGCCAGGAATGAACCATGACATATATTAGTTCAAGATAAATTATAGGAATGAAAGAGACAGAAAATATAATATATCTGATCAAAAATAGCTACTGTATGTTAATTGTTGGCATATATTTCTAGATTTTAAGACATTTACATTGTTATTGCTCTAGAAATCCTCTGTGTTTCTCCAAAATCTCATGCATATTATATTTAGTGCAATTAAGAGATTTGCCTTTCCTTAAGAACTTAAGAATAGTTTGATTTTCTGGAATCATATAAAAGTATAGGTAGAGTAATAAGTTTATCTACCTATGAGTTGTGCAACTGCATAAAAGGCTGGGTCATTGGGAGGGCAGAGGATATATAAATATGAATAATCATGTTTTTAGATGTGAATACATGAATGGATTTGGTGAAGTTTTATTTCCATTTTTTTCCCTTCTGTGCAACTATGCCCACTTCTTGGCAAGGGAAAGTCTCTGCAGTTTTCTTGGCAAGGTTTTTCAAAAGTACCTCCTTTCTACAGCTGAGAGAAAATGAATGACCAAGGTCACCCAGCCAGTTTTGTGCCTAATGTAGGACTAGAATTCATGGTCTGATTTCTAGCCTGATATCTTAACTGCAACACCAAACTACTTCCCATATTCCTGATGTATTGAGAGTGTAAATAATATATACCAAAGTCTAGCAAGGTGGCTCAATGAATGGTCTTTGTGAAAAGTTATATGCATGAGTTTGTGTGTGGTAGAGTATTGTGGAAAAGAGGCTGTAAATCTATATATCTATATAGACTTTTTATACATGAGAGTAAATCACATAGGGAACCAGTTTTGCATGTATAGGCAGACATAGCCCCCAAAGGTTTACGTGACATCTGATAGCTACATGAGATCCCAAAGTAGGTGGTGTTGCTATCTTCTATAAAAAAAGTCCTTACATCTAAAAAACATCCAAGTTATCCAAGAGCTTGCTCTTCCTGAGACCATTATCTGTGAACTGACCTTAAATATCACATTTCGGTTCTTACTATGTTACAGAACCCCTGATTATGACATTGAACATGTAAAGCTAAATTCACTACTAACATGGGCAACATCCTGCCCACACGCTTTTATCTTTCTTGGTGACTTCAATCTACCTCATATTAACTGGACCCTAAACGAATGTACAACTGAACCCATACATGCAACCTTCTACAATGCTGTAAAAAATCTGGGACTGGAACAACTAGTAACCAACAATACTAGGCTTAACAACTGCCTCGATCTCATCTTCTGCAATAGTTTGAATTCAATTTACAGAATACAAATTAAAGAACCCTTTTCCAACAATGACCACAACATGATTGACTTTTGGCTCAACATACATCTACACAAAAAATCATCACAACGACAAAATCCCCAATTATAACTTCAAAAAAGACAACTATTATCTTATAATCAACTATCTCTCTTCCCTTGATTAGCAATTTCTATTCACTGGATATAATACTGTTGAAGACCATTACAACATATTCTTACTAGAAATCAAAAGAGTCATCAAACTATATGTACCAATAACAATTCCCAAAACCAGGAAAAACAGATTACCCATAACAATAAGGAAGCTTCAATCCAAAGAGAGATCACTCTGGTGAAAAAACAAATCTGGTCATATTGCCAACTTCAAAAGCCGTTACAAAAATCTATGCCACCAGATAAAAACTGAATGCACTAATTATCACATTAAAGAAGAAGAAAACCTTCTACACACAAATTCCACCTGTGCTTTCTACAATTTTGTAAACAACAAACTAAAAGACTCAAGGTCCATCTGAAAGGACCTAATAGCAAAGTCTGCAATGACAACACCATCAAAGCAAACCTCTTTAACACATTCTTTGGCACAGTATTTGTAAACAGCAATGGATCACGCCCAGTACTTCCTAGTCGAACCACAGACAAGTACAATGATCTAATACATATCGATTTTATGGAAGACATTGTTGAAAAAGCACTGCACAATCTAAAACCATCCCTATCTATTGGACTGGACGGAATATGTGCCTACTTCTTAAAAAAGCTATCCACTGCCATAGCCGAACCTCTAAGCATAATCTTTGAAAAATCTTTCAGGACCAGCTCCTTGCCAAAACTATGGTCACCTGTCACGGTCATCCCCATCTTCAAAAAGGGAGACCCCAGCCTAGTTGAAAATTACAGACCAATCTCTTTATGTTGCATCACCTGTAAAGTCATGGAATCAATTATTAACCAATCCATCATCCTCCACTTAGAAACAAACAACCTACTCTCTAATAAACAAGTTGGTTTTAGGAAAAAACTATCATGTAATCTGCAATTCTTACACTGCAAAAACATACGGACTACACAATTCCATCAGGGCCAAGCAATAGACAAAATCTACATAGACTTCTGTAAAGCCTTTGATTCAGTGGTATATGACAAACTACACCTAAAACTAAAATCTTATGGTATCTCTGGACACCTGCATAACTGGATAGAAGCTTTCCTGTCAAACAGACAACAAATGGTCAAAATTGGGAGCGTCCTATCAAATCCTGTACCTGTCAACAGTGGTGTCCCCCAAGACAGTGTTTTAGGACCAAGTCTCTTCATACTCTACATAAATGACCTCTGTTATCATATCAAGAACAACTGCATTCTCTTTGCTGATGAGGTAAAGCTATTCAACACCACAGACAATGCTACTACCCTCCAAAAAGACCTTGACTATGTATCAGAATGGTCAATCAAATGGCAACTTCAAATTGCAACAAATAAATGTTGTTGAAATAAATACATATTGGCAGAAAAAAAAAATCAGAAAATAAAATACAAGCTAAATAGTCAAGACTTTGTTGAGGATCCAATTTCGTCAAGGAGCTTGGAGTATTCATCTCAAATGATCTAAGTGCTAGAGCCCACTGTAACTACATGGCCAAAAAGGCATTAAGAGTTGTTAATCTAATCCTACGTAACTTCTTCTCTGGTAATACCACACTACTAACTAGAGCATACAAAACATTTGCTAGACCTATACTTGAATACAGCTCATCAGTCTGGAACCCATATCATGTATCCGATATTAACACAATTGAAAAAGTCCAGAAATATTTCATAAGAAGAGTTCTCCGCTCCTCTACTCATTGCAGAATACCTTATGCCACCAGACTTGAAACTCTAGACCTAGAAAACCTAGAGCTACGCCACCTCCGGTCCGATCTAAATATAGTATATAAAATCATACATTGCAATGTCCTACCTGCAAATGAATACTTCAGCTTCAATCATAACAATACAAGAGTACACAATAGATACAAATTCAAGGTTAACTGCACCAAACTTGACTGCAGAAAATACGACTTCAGCAACAGAGCGGTCAATGTTTGGAATACTCTACCTGACCCTGTGGTTTCTTCCCCAAACGCCCAAAACTTTAACCTTAGACTGTCTACTATTGACCTCACCCCCTTCCTAAGAGGCCTGCATAAACACACCAATCGTGCCTACCGTCCCTGTCCTATTGTTTTTTTATTTTTCTTATAAGTATCTATCTCGTATTCAAAACTATATTTATTCTTATACCTGTATCTTGTAAGCGACTGACAAATCAAATAAAATGTAAAGGTAAAAAAAATGTAAATGTAAATAATAAGCACTTGAGAGATTTTCCTCTCTGATCCCCCAATTGTAGGATATTCCTGGAATTCTAAGGTGTTTAGATCTAATTAATTTTATCCTTCAGTGATTGTTCTCTATTACCAACAATGCAGTAGTCATTTGCACACTTGTATAACATCTCAAGACTGGACAAATCATACTAAACCTTACTTATACAATAATGTTGGTAAAGTCTCTTGGGTGCCTAGAAAAGACTATGACAGCTGGGATTATAGAGCAAAACAGGAAGAACAATAGATAAACACTGTCAGCTGGGTATTCTTGGCTTGGTTTGCAGTAGACAGCAGCTTGTAACAAAGCATGAGAGGCAGAAGTTCAAAATCTTCTGACACAACTTTGCAATCAAAGAAAGACTTGCTAGACTGCTTCAATTTGCATTTATGAAATCACACAGTCAGCAGTGAGATTACTTGGAGTGCAAGAGAAAGACCAAGATACAGGGTAGCAAGCAGCAGCTACACTAAGGGGAAAGCAGTTGTAGTGACTTAGAAATGATTACAGTTCCATTTCCTGTCAACCATCATCCAGGGATGGCTGGACAAAGACCATCCTGCTCTCTTGGATATTTTTTCACTCTCAGGCTCCTGCAAAAGGATTCATTGCATCCCTAACGAAAGTACATGTGGAATCCATAATCACTTACATAGTTGCCACTGGCACAAAAAAGAGCCAGATCTCCAACTAAAGCCAGTACTTGGAAATGAACCCAATGAACTCAATAGGGCATATTATAAGTTACTATACTTAAGATTTGAAGGTTTGATTATTTTTGTCATGTTTAGACATGTGAGCACCTACAACACATCTTTAGCTGTATGTTCTCTAGATATCAACCAACGAGCAGCATAGAGACATTTTACCAATGTACCAGAAACTCCCCATTTAGCAATTATAATCAGGATAAGAAATTTGGCCACTAAGTGAAGCAATTGCTAACTAAAACTACAACTATGCTTGTAAATCTTACTTGAGCTTTGATTTACCTTACAGACCTGCAAAGGTCATAACTGAGAAGATAGTCGCAAAAGTACTTTTTCTTCAGTGATGTACCTGCAAATGGTCACTGTAAAAGGAACTAAACAAAATAGCCTCACCCTCTATCCCCACTCCAATAATAACACTCTGGAATGAAGTAAAAATAGTTCATAGTCTTATCAAGATGAACACTTCTTTTCAACCATTCTATTTATGGCTAAATCCTGTTATGTTGTACCCATTATTATATAGATACTCTGAAAAGAAAATAAGGCAAATTATTCTCCTGGGCTTTTTTATTGTTAATCATATCATTTTATGATTCTGATGGAAAAAAAAAATCTTCAATGACAGAACAGAGGCCGTGTTGAACTTAAAAAATAAAAATAAAAGGGGAAATCCATTTATAATAAATGTGAAAGCATGGATAATTGCAACTGAATACCCAAGATACTTTACTGTGAATTTAACTAAGAGAACAAAAGGAAATACACTGTGATCTTAGAAACACCCATAAACCTACTCATCTGTCTTTCAAGGCAGTGCAAAATTTAATGGGAAACACAGGTTCGGATCTTTAGGAAAAGCTATTTTTTGTCTTTGGAGTAATCCATCCAGTACTGCATCAAAAAGTTTTGTCTGATATATACAAAGCATAACATATAGAGTGCTATTTAACTGGTACTCGGTGAAATGTGTGAGTGCAATTGACACTTGTGTAAGCTCTTTTTCTCCTAAATGAATAGCATTCCATTCACTCAGTGTAGTGAAAATCGCATGCATAACATTAGTTAAATTGTTCAGTTGCCTATAAGAACCTTGAAGGAAAATTTACCTGTCCTTTAAAGGATTTTTTTTAAAAAACCCTCAGTTTGAGTAGAACTTGCTGCTTCATTTCTTAGGCTCATTTTAGATATAGCAATGCAATGAACCCACTAATCTCCTAAGAAATCATGCTCCATTAGCGATGATTTCCCTTTCCCCCCACCAAAAAAAAAAAAAAGACATTGAAAGCAGTTCACCAATGAGCAGGGCATACATTCCAGGACAATTTTCATTTATATTACTGGCACTCATGCATGAACCCAAACGAGTGCAGTTTGAGCCCTGGATTGAAAGAGGACTGACAGTTTGAACAGTTCTAAAAAGCAAAAAGAAAATGCTTGCACATTGCAAAGCAGAACTGTATTATAAAACTGTCATATTTTCATTACTGTCCTTCCTCTGACTGACCCATCACTTATTTTTTTCACACTGAGAGTAAAGTGGAAGCAATTAGATTTTAACGTCACCTCTTTGCCAATAAATTCTCCATGGTTCCACTCATTGCCTTGTCTGCTTACTCCAAATATAGTTACCTTTCCAATGCCTGCTAGTCAAAACTCACTTAGAGGAGAATCAAACTGAGCAACCTGCCTTGTGAATAAAAACAAGCACATCTTGGCATGTATTCCATCATCTAAGAAAGGCCTTTCTCTCTCTCTCTCTCTCTCTCTCTCTCTCTCTCTCTTTCTTTGGAGCTCTTCTCTGCGGTATTTCAGGAGGATGCCCCCAAATCAAAAGTACTTCAAAACTGGCCTCTTATGCAATATTTCCCTGAATTATTTCCCTACAAGTCTTGCTTACTCAAAACACATACAACCTTAATGTGATTGAAAAGTTTCCTGCACTAGTCAGGTTTAGTTTGAAAAAAGCTCAGTAAATATGATAGCAGAAAACAAAACAATGTGAGAAATCAATACAGATTGTGGAGAAACCAAAAGCTCTGGGTCGAAATCTAATTGCAGCTAAACTTATATATAGGCTTGTTTTTATTGTCGTAAGATACCTACGTTCAGAAACTAAAAATGAATACAGGCAAGGATTGAAAGAGAGTTAAATTTATTTATTTTATCAATTAAATCTGCAGAAGTGAGCTGACTCTTTAGGATATTAATTCTTTAAGTGTAGGGTGACAATAAAGGTTTGTTCTTCAAGCTTAGACTTATACGCCACTTCCCAGTAATTTACAACCCTCTCTAAACGGTTTACAGATTTAGTCTATTGCCCCGAACAATCTGGGTTCTCATTTTACCGACCTTGGAAGGATGGAAGGCTGAGTCAACCTTGAGCCAGTCAGAATCGAACCCCTGGAGTGAGAAGGAGTTAGCTTGCAGAACTGCATTCTAACCACTGTGCCACCACAGTTCTGTGGAAGGAATTTACATCACTCCTTCACATGTTGCCATTGATGGGATCTTCCAACCTATTATTCATATATAAACACATCCTTCATTATTTTATAATCATTTTAGGACTTATATTTGATTTTTTTTCTTTTGAGAATCTTAGAGCCTACTGTATCTTGACTCCAGAAACTTCATGGACAATTTACTGATAGCAAATCCCATACTATACACATGTATCATTCCTTGTACTGATCTCTCAATACCCTCAGTCTCTGCATTTATTTTTATAGGTGGCCCCAGTTCAAAAGGAGAAAATTTCCTTTACCTTATTTTTCAGTTTATATTTGATTTTTTTATTTCTATCATATTTTGTTTTATCTGCCTTTGCTCTAAGCTAAGAAATCCCAGAGCTGTACTTTTTTCTCAAAAGGTAGCTACTACAACCATGTAAACATCTTAATTGCTTTCCTCCTTTTTTGGCACCTTTTCCAGCTCCGCAATATCTTTTTCCAGTATAGTAATCACATCTGTACACAACACTCAAAATGTCTTACTATAGATTTATAAGATGGCATTACTGTACGACTGTTTTTTGTATGTTTGTTTGTTTTCAATTTCCTCTGCTGATCAGAGTAAATATGTAGACTTGGAAGAGAAGGAAAGGTAGGGAGAAGATATCAAACCCTATTCACTCTAAAGCAGGGCTGTCAAACTCTGCCCCATGGGCCAGATGAAACACAAGCTGGCCACGCCCATGCCTGGTTTAGCAAAGGTGGGGGGGAAATCCCAATACTTCATTTGATGCCACTGTGGCAATGTGGGTTTGACACCTGTTAAGTTTGGGAAAAGAGAGGCTGAACCAGAGCATGAGTGCAACAATACTTTATTATAACAATAAAGGGCTGACCGTGCTTGCCACGCCTGGAACTGGCTCGCAGCGATCAGCAACTGGTTGGACCCCGCAGCCTGCTTTTATAGCTGGCTGCTGGGGAGAACCAACCAATGGGTAAAGGGGAGAAACGCCCCCGCAAAGTGAATGGACCTGAGTGAGAACTCCTAGAGTCCTCAGGACATAACAACACCCCTGCTCTAAAGCAACAAAGTTGATTTCACATTGAGGATCAGTTGGATAATGGACATATATCCATAAAGGAGCAGAACAGAGCCTCTTGGTTTTTGGAGTTCTTCATTATCCATGTCAACATTTTCAATGGGTTCATATATGTCCATAGGTCAATTCATTGTCCCAGCTTCTGTGTCAAAATGTATCTCTGTGCTGATCAAAAACAGCTTCTTGTGAAATTATTCGAGTACTTGACTGTATTTAAACTTTAATAATAATTTATTAAATTATTAATACACATACACACATTCTCTCTCTCTCCCTCCCTCCCTCTTATTATATTATATGTCTATGGAGATTCTCAATCATCCAGATCATGGTTGTCCCAAAGGGGTTTTCCCAAAACATTTCACTTCTCATCCAAGAAGCTTTTGGATGAGAAGTGAAATGTTTTCAGGGGGAAAAAGAACAAGAAAGTCCAGTTGCTTTTGGGAAAAACACCTTTGGATCTCTCCTGTTATCTAAATAATAATGTATTGGGCCGAGAACCCCAAGTATAAGTTGATAGGATGAATTTAACTATTCAGCATGTACAAAAACTAGAGTTAGCCAAGCTGATTAGGGAATTCTGGGAATTGAAGTCCACACATCATAAAGTTGCCATGATTGAGAAACATTGCTCTGGATAGCACCCTTCTAACTGAACAACTGTCCCAACCTTAACCTGATCCATATTGCAGATCCACTATCCAACTCCATTATCACTCTTTCAACCAAGGTACAAACTAGAATGTACATCATAGATCATAGAATCATAGGACTGGAAGGTACCTCAGAGGTTTTCTATCCAAGCCTCTGATCAAGGCAGGAGTGTTACACCATCCCAGTCAAATGGTTGTCCAGTTTATTTTTGAAAATTGCCAGTGATGGAGCACCCACAATCTCAGGAAGCAAGCAATTTCATTAATTAATTGCTTTTACTATCAGAAAATTTGTCCTTACTTCTAGGTTGTATCTCTCTTGGACAAGTTCAATCCATTATTTCTTGCCCTCTGATCCCCAGATAATATGTCAATCCCTTCTTTCTTTGTGATGGCCTCATGGACTGGATTCAGCATTTTATGCTACTGTCTCAGCTTGTGATCTACAAAAAAAGGATGGGAAAATAGCTTTCCAGGTGGTGATAACTGTAGTTCCCAGCATCCTTCACTGCTGGATCTTCTGGTTGGAGTTGCTGAGAATAGTAGTTTGTGTGGAGTATTGCCTATACCTTCTGTAAACAGGAGCTTTAAATAATTAGATCCCCATTGTATACATTATTACTTTCCACAGAAACATGGAATAAAGTTGATTTAATAAAAGGTTTTTGATCTGAAAATATAATTTAACTGTATTAACAGCAGGAGGGAAAGGTCTTTAATGTAAGGGAATGCTATAATGTGGGGTTTTTTTGGAAGAGACACATCAAAATAAAATAACAACCTTCAAACAAAATAAAATATACCAAACTTATTATAAGGCCATGTTACTGTAAATTACATAGAAAACATTATAAAAACAATGAATACTCCAAATAACCATATAAAACACACATTTCTTGATTAATGTTCTACATGCGCTTGCCTTAACTTCTTTTTTTTTCATTTACTTTACACTTCTACCTCTTCTAAAAGTAATGCCAAAAGAAGATCAACAGGCTGCCAGCAGAAACTAACAGCATTTACATATCTATAAAATCAATGTACCATTTGAATGGTGGAGATCAGCAAAACTAACATATAGAGCAAGAAAACTGTGGAATCCTGTCTGAATTTTTTTAGAGGTGTCTCCTGCAGATGGCAGAAACCTTTAACAATCACAAAGTTGTGTGTGTGTGTTGCTCTGAGCAATTCATCCCACTCACGCTTACAGTTCCAAACTGCCAAGCCTCAGTGGATGACCTTATTCAAGATATGACATTCACTCTCTTACAGAGAGAGAGAGATACACACAGAGCATATGAATAAACAGCAAGATTTTCAGCAAAAGTTTGTCTCTAATTTCATATTGCCTTTTAAATAAACCAAATACTCTTTTCTACATTTTAAATGGACAAGTTGTTTTGTGAACAATCTGTAAAGACATTGCATCAGTTTTGAAATTGTTTCATCCAGTTGGAATTTGCTGGTTATGTTTATGAGATTCATAGTGAGTGACAAGCTGCTGTCTTTCCCCCTGCTGCTGTTCTAGGTGTCTATGGACCTTTCTCACAATAAGGCAAAGCAAGTGGGTAAGATGAAATGAAGTGGGGCAAATGAAGTTCGCTGAAAACAAGCTTCTCCTTCTGGAAATAACACTTGCTGCCTGTATTGAGGAAAAGGAAAGTGGTACACTGGTACCCTCTCTGGGCTTTTTAACAGGCTGATAACCAGGTTCATAAAACAGAAGAATAGTAATCCACAGCAGAGTAAAAAAAAGTAGGCCAAGGTTTGTACATAAGGCTCAGACAGGAGAGGGAACATTCAAAGTCCAAAAGCAGAGTCAAGGTTTCAACAGAAAAGAATAAAGAATGTAAGCTGACATTGAAGGGGTAGCCCTGGTCAAGTTTGCCCTTCATACTGAATTTGCTTAGAAGTGAATTAAACAAGCCAGAATGACTGAATTCACACAACATATTAAGGCAACATGAAACAAACTATATTTGGCTGTGTCCACACAACACACTAAACCACAATGTGAATCACATTTCAGAATGGTGCATTATTTAGATTTGGCTCATGTTATTAATTTACAAATTGGTATATTATCAAACTGCATAAGAAAATATTGTTCAATTAAGCATGAATAAAAACATCAAGCAAATGCAATTAGTTATTTCCAATGAATAACTTGTTACTGTATTTCTAAGCTTTCAGAATTGCACTTTGCAGACTAGTAAGAAACCAGCGCAAAGTCAAAACTTCCCAGTTTAAGTAGATTTTACACACAAAAAGGTCTTCACCATAAGGACTATCAGGTTTTTATTGAAATGAACATTTCTAAATCAAGAAAACTCACGGTGGTATACTACCTAGGTCTCCTGTTGGTCAGGAGGAATGGTCAATGTCTTCAGTCAGTTGGGAGTAGAGCCATCCCATGTCTTCTTAAGGGAAGCTTCAAAGTTCTCACATTACTCTTATTCAAGCACTTGATTTAACATTTGCAAATTTAAATTGCACTGATGATAAAAGTTACAGATGAGGGATTTTCTGCACTTTTGAGACCTTTTCCAACTATTTTAAAAGAATAAAATTAAGAAATAGCCAACTGTCTCATAACACCAGAATGTGTAATTTTAGTATCTTAAAAGGCAGGTAAGAACATAAAGATGATAAGTGTCTGTTTTATTGAAAGTATTAGTATAAAAAAATGTAGTGAATACAGAGAGGAATCATTTTTAAAATGAAACAATCCATCCTGCCTGAGGGATAAACTGAGGATAGTTCTGGAAGTACAATGTGGCAGTATGATATATGGTGCCTTCTTCTAAAAAACAAACAAACTTATCTACTTCCCTGCTCTCATAAACTGATTTTTGTTATGTATAGTATGTGGTAAGTGATATTTGTTCTCTATTATTACTAGAACATTAAATATTGGAATATTCTGAACATTGTAGTTTAACTAGACAATTTTATTTTTCTGCTGTAGAACTAGAGTATGCAATGATTATTTATGAGACTTTTATGCCACCTCAGTCAAGACCAAGTCTAAGCAGTGTATGGTCAACAGTATGCAAAAAATAAGTCAGTACAGTAATGTTAATCAACATTAATATCCAACCATTTTGCCACCTTTCAGTTAAGCACAATTATATTTTCCCACAATCTTCCAGAATAACGCTATTTTTACAAAAGCATAAGGAAGAAGCCATTCTCTCCTCTGTAATCAAGCTATTCTATAGAAGAGGATTACCCGCAGAGAATGCATACATCTACATCCACCACATCAAATATCTTAGTTAGTATGTAGCTCTCTGTGTACATACTTGGATGATGGGATTCCAACTAGGATAGGTAATCTCAAAAATATCCAGTATCTTGAACTGAACTTCACTCAGAAACAAACAAACAAACACAACACAACACATTAGCAGTTACAGGTCTGTTATCACAAAAGTAGCCAGATTCTAGCCCATTTGAAATTCTGGGTTGATTAACAGCTGAATTCAGTTCCTTATATCCTTCCGGGCAATCTAATCTAGTCAAAAAAGACAACTGGAAACCTCTCAAGTTATAGAATTGATATCGTAAAGGATACTGCAGGGCATATTTATTTAAAAGCTTCAAAAACCTCCTTGGTAACTCTATAAGACGACATCAAATGCTCAAAGTCTCCCAACTCAGCGCAAAACTGAATGAAATAAACATTACAAAACATACATGTGACTGACTTCTGTTTTCCACCCCATATTAACAAATATAGCATTTCTTTTTACAATTGTTCCTAATGTTTTCCCTTTGTAAGTGATCTGCCAGGTGACAATATTTATTTCAGACTTACAAGCTCATAGCTATGGGTCCAATCTCTAATTAGTTTGTCTATTAAAATTAGTTTGTCTATTAAACAGAATTTGTTTATTAAAATCTAGGCAAAGGTAGCCCAGACCAATGGTTTCATAATAGAGACAGTCCTCATTTAACAATTGCCTCAATTAACAACAGTTTACAGTTATAAGAATGATGAAAAAGTAAACTCTGTGACAAATCTTCAAATTTACAACCTTTGCAGATCAGTAAAGCAAAGGAAAATTCAAGTAAGATGGTAAGCACAGTTCATTTAGAGATTGCTTTGCTTAATGACTGATTGGTCCCAATTATGATCACCAAACAAAAACCACTTGTAAAGATTTCACTGCTGCTTCTTTCTAAAGGGGCAATAGAGAAAAAATATTAATCCATATGCCATTTCCAACCCGGATAGATTATATCAGCAAGGACAAAGGGAATCTTTGGTAGATTGCATCTTTCCAAGATTTCTTAGACTCAGAATTGAAAAATATCAACTGTATTACATGATTAATTCTAAAGTTATTGTAGCCTATAATCCATTATCATTCACATTTAAAAGATGAGGAACTGAAGATAATGGAGAGAATGGATTATCTAAGACACTCTGGAGTTCATTATCAGAGAGAAATTTGAACTCTATAATTGCCACTGTCAGGGTAACTTGCTGGAAAATCCTCTCTCCCAAACAGAAATGCAGAGGAGATGAAGAATCTGTTCTGCTGACCGACATAATTTGGCCAACGGATAGGTCCTTTATCATATAATTTTGCATTTTTAAAATTAGTATAACTGATATTACTGCTAACTGTATTAAAATATTTTTTAAAAATGAGAATATGTCATGAATTAATTCCTTTGGGTTAGCAAGACTGTTCAGTCTGATGAATATTCACTCATAATTTGAGATGAGTTTTCTGTCAGACAAAGAAATTCTTCTACATTTTCCCCTATCCGTTCTTACTCAGTCTGTTGAAATTCTTTCCAAGAAGAGTATTTCAGAAAAATTATTCTGAGTAGAACGTAATGTTTTTGAAACATCTTTGGATCCAAAGTGCCCAATTAGTGTCTATCTTCCATTATAGAATAGTCCCCTTAACAGTCTAGAATCTCTCTCGCTTCAGTTAAATCTCAAAGGACCCTATTAATAATTGTAAAATTCGCATCATGATCTTTTAATGGGCAAACAGTGTATCATAGGGCAACATTTTTTGAATCAAATGAGCTACCTTACAGAATGTGGATTTAAAGTCTGGGACCCATGACGCCAAAGGGAATGAAATTTGGGGCTGTTCAGTGCTACTGGCTGCTGTTGGACTGGAGAACTCTTCCACATGCACTTTCCTTGACCCACACAGCACCTCTTGGGGACCCACATGCACATACATGCTTCTCAACCTACACTCCCACGGTGCAGGATTCCTCAACTGCATGGCACCTCTTGCACACTCTCAAGCTAAAGCATAATCCTAACCCTACCCCATGGACCCTCCAAACCCATACCATCACCCGCACAGACATCTCTATGGCATGCTTCTTGACTTCTGCCATACCCCCTCACATCCTCCCTGACCTACACAGCACCTTTTGTACAACCTAGGACACCCTTCCCAATCTACACCATGCTCTCCCTGATCTGCTTAGCACCATTAGTGCACATCCACATTCCCTTCCCAATCCATGTGGCGTCTCTCACAACATCCCCACACACTATTCTTGACCCACACCCCATGCACCTCCTCACTCTATCCTCCACCTGACAGCAACCACTTAGCTGCCTGTTGGCTTTGGATTTGCAACTTCTTGCAGGCTTCCTCACTTCTTGCAGGCTTCCTTACTTCCATGCAAGATTCCCACAAGCAGAGGGAGGGAGGATGGGAAGGAAGGAAGGGAGGGAGGGAGGGAGGGAGGGAGGGAGGAAGAAGGGGAGGGAGTTGCAATGCTCCCTGACATCTTCCAATAAAGAAGCTGGCAGGAAGTTGGGATTCACTCCTGCTCCCATTGCCTTGTTGCCCATCTGGGGTCATTCTGTTTCTCTAAGTAAAGAACTGCCTCTGAAACAATGATCCAATGGGGCATAGAAATAGTATATCACTACTTCTCTTTTTTTCTTAATCATGCTATTGTCATCAAAAAGGGAAATAAATGATTAAACAACTTCTTTGGGAGAAACTATTCAGCTAATTCTTCTACCCCAAAATTGGACAGAGTTTTGAAAGGCCATTTGTACCCATGTCTATATCACAATCAGTTCTTCAAACTAATTATAAAATCAATTTACTATTTTTACTAGTTCTTAGAATTGATGCAAAATGTTTCAAAGTCAAACCTCTGGAACCTCTGGTTCTTACCATATCAGAAATTCTCTGTCTTATGAAAGGTGTTCACACACTGGGATGGGCAATTCTGTCCTCCATAGACGTAGACCAATCTCAGAAGAGGCTATTCTGCTTGACCTTCAGGTGGACTTCCTTATTTTGACACTGTTCAAAACTGTTTTATTTCCCTGTTAAACTTCCTTTCTTTTTCCCCTGGGAACTTAATGTGATCAACATGGTAGGAGCCAATCTATATGAGATAATATTGCATCAGTGCTTAACTGCAAATATTGCTGAGACACTCATTTGCTTTCAGACAGTAGCTAGATGCTCTTTTCTCTGGAGGGAAACCAACAGCCCTGATGGGTATCAGTTAATAACTAAATACAGAGGCTGTTGTTCTTAGGGAGAAATAACAAATGGGATACTTGCCATCTGCCCTATTTAACTCAGGAGTCATTTCATTCCACTTTTTGTTCCAAAGCCCATCCTCTTTAAACACTTCACTCCCTATACATCTGCAGAGTGGATGGCTGGTACTAGCTGCACAAAAGATTTTTTAAAAATTGGACTTCCGGTTTGTTCCTCGTTGGAGGGGAATCTGCAATAGTGCGTGGTTTCACCCAAGCTCGCTTGCTGGAGGGTCCTGATTGAGACTAGAACCACCCTGGTGGGGTGGTAAAGAAGGGGGAAATCACCTGGAGGGTTGAGGGGAGTGGCAACTCCTCTCCCTGACAGGAAAATCCCTCCCAAATGCAAGCTGCAGCGGGGGTCCTAAAATGGCCACCACGAAGACAAAGAACACTTCAGGAAACTAAGTTTTGTGCTGGAGCAGAGAAGTAGCAAGCAGAATGTGAACAAGGCAAAGGACATCACTTTTGAGGTACCCCGGTATTAAAATAAAGGGCTATTTTGGAGGGAAGTGTGTGGAAGCGGCAACCAGAGAAAGTGAGAAAGAAATTGGATCCTATAAAACTTGGATTGGATTAATTTGGAAGAGAAAATTTAAAGGAAAATACTTTAACACAACAAAGGTTTAGAAATTAAACTGGATAACTATTGAATTATGGGCACTTAAAGGGCATAATTAAATGCTGAAATTGAGTGTGTTGAAAAGAAAAGAAATAATAGCTAATGATTGAAATTAGCTAACTTAATAAAAGTATTATATTCAATAAAGAAAGTTAAAGGTAAAAAGACTAAAGAGCACCACTTGATGGTACAGGAACACTTCAGTACATTTTTAAAAGTGTCTGGTCTTCTCAAGAGTCTGGATTTTGGAACTTAAAAGAAAATAAAAGAAACTTTATTATTGTTATAGAACCACCTGAACAAAGACTCAAGAGTATGGATTGTTGAAAATAAATTCAAAAGATATTGGCTGAAATAATATACTGGACTCTGGGATTGAATATATCTAATATTAATATCTATTAAAGAAGAGGATTTTAACTATTAAGGAAGAGGAAAGAAAAGGAAAAAAAGGAGAAGATATAATGGAGAAACTATTTGTTGATATAAGATTGAATTTACAAGAGTCAAGATTGGATTTGCAAGATATAAGGGACATGATAAAAATTACATTTGAAATGCGCAATTATGTACTACAGAAATTAGAAATGGTGACTCAGCATACACAAGAACAAAATAAACCAGAGGAGGAGGAGTTCTATAAAGAAGAAGCAAACACTGAAGGACAAAACGAACAATTATTTAAGCAGTGGGGGGGAGGAATTAGAATTAAAAATTTGTGGTCTGATGGGATGATAAAAGGGAGAATGGTTCGGAAAATGGATAAAAGGAGAGGGGAAAAGGAGAAAAAGGAAGGGCAAAAGAAAAATCAAAAGAGGGAGAGAGAAAAGTTTAATAACTGGAATGAGAAATGGAGGGAAATAAGAATGGGGAAAAGGGGAATTAAGAGAAAGGACCAGAAAACAAAGAGGAATAGGAAACAAACAAGGATGAAAAGAAAGTACATTGTCCAAAGAGTGAGAGATAATGGGTGAAAAAAAAGGATAAGGAAGGAGATTCTGCAAGGTAATATGTTGTGATATATAAGAATATATTGAAAATAGTATTTTGTAATGTATAGATGATTCATAAGGTGTTTGAGAAAATATAATGTGGAATCTGATAAAAATATATATATTTGTGTTATATACTAGATAGGGAGATTGATATTAAGGTAGAATGAAGGTGGTTAGCTTGAATTATTAACCAGAGGGGACAATTATATTTACAGATAAGGATTGATAAAATGACAAATATGACAAAAAAGCAATATGAGAAATGACAACAGAAATGAGTTGAATTTTAGATAACATTGTAAAATAAGATATGAGAATGTATGAATATAACATGAATTGGAATTGGATAAGGTAAGCTTAATATTTAACAATAAGGATGATGCAATATGAAACTAAGCAAATATAATGAACGGTTATCTATGGTCATGTTTGTATTGAGATGTGAAACCTGGAACCACACTCCTTGCCAAATGAGAATTTTTTATTTTAAAAAATAAAATAAAAGCAGGGAGAAAATTGAATAATGGAATTACTAGGTATGTTTAACTGATATGGTGGTAGGCATTTGTAGAGAGTTTTGAAAGGTTGAAAATAAGCAATGAAGGATTATGAATTAATGCGAAATATATGCATTGAGAGACATGATTGGTATTATTAATTTTGCCTATACTAGAATGTATGATATATTGATACCATACTGTTAATGTATTGTTTTGCATATGCAGATTGAAATTTTAAAAATTAGAGGAAAAAGATTTTTTAAAAAATAGGCAGAATGCAGATGTTGTTCAGTCTACTTGTATGTTCTTTTTCCTCTTCCTTTGACACAGTGATTGGCTTCAGATTTATTGGAGTTGTCAGAATACTGTGAATATTGCAGTATTTCCTGATATTCAGGTAAATTCTGTGGAAAGTCAAAAGCAGCAGGCAGGGTAGTAGAGTAGAAGGACAAAAAGGAAGAAGCAACATCAGAAAAGAACATAAGAACTCCAAATAGGAGCTGTGATTTGTTATCAGATAGTTTGTTCAGCTACAATGATCAGAATCAGACTGGGATTGCAGTGCACTTACACTGTGACTCATTCTTCATAATTGGCTGACAGGCTACTGGAAATTGATGGCCCCACAGATTTTTGGAAATAAGGAGGATTGCATCCTCTGGACCTTTAATGGTGGGTTTCCCTAACAAATAACAAGGAGAGCACGCAAAAGTATTTTTCTTTGTTAAAAAATACTTACTAGCTATAGTTACAAGTCAATTTGCCCAACTAATATTTTCCCTAATATTGTTGGAAAATTACTGTGTTTAATTTCCGGTTTAATTTGTACCAAGTAGATTCCCAATCAATCCCTACCTCCAGATCACAGCAAGCACACAAATCATTCAGTTCAGCTAGCAAAAAATACAACTTGAGGTTTATTTATTCAGTTGGCAAAAGGGGATTGAAAACAATAGAAAAGCAGCAAGATAAACAAGAATTAAAAGAGCAGTTTGTTAATATCAACAATCTACGGTATATCTATTTATATATCAAAAAGGCACAGAACTTCCCAATATGAACACAATACAGTGTGTGATTAGCATTAGCCCCAGTGAGAGTGAATAGTCTTTGGTCATTCCAAACTTTTTTAATTTATTCTTTTATTACCTTGAAAAGTGGGCAAGTAGGGCTGTAAGGGCCAGCGCCCACCACTCATCTGAGTCAGGCTGCGCATGCATGCACGTGAGCTGGCAAGCTGCTTAGGTGGCCTGATTGAAAATAGGCCATGGTCCAGTACTGGCCGCTGCCCACAGATTGGGGGCCCCTGCTATAAACCACTAAATCTAAGTGCTATATGTTTCTAATATATTTATATATGTGTCATATATTTAAGCTACTGCATTTTGTATAAATGAGTCCCATATTTCATATTTGTCCATACGAAATCTTTGTCCATAGAAAATCCACTCATAGGCAGCAAGTACAATCAAGTCTTCAATCCGCTGAGTGAAAGGAGCCATACATTAACCTTTTCAGTGCTGAAATATCAGTCTTTTGACCATGGTAAGAACACGGAAAATCCATTTATGCTGTCCAGTTGTTAAATTCCAAGCACTGGGGGTATATAGGTCAAAATAATGTTATCATATGAAAAAGTCCCAGTTTAACTCTTCTATGTACAAAGCAGTAGCAGATGAAAACCGGGGCTTCTCTTCCTGCACCAATAAAGAAGGCTGGAAGCATATGCAACAATATACATATGTGTGCATTGAAAACAATAAGGGAAATGATATGGGGGTGGGGGGCAGCAGCAGCAACCTCAGATCTACATGTGACATGGCCTGTATGCAGATTTAGGGAGAAGGCACCAGTTTAAATTATTGTTTTTTCCCATGTTGCACTGCTAACTGCTCTCCAGTTTAATAGCAAATCCACGATCACCCAGCAAGGCTCTTTGGGATGGATGTTAGTATAATATTCTTAATCCACTGTTAAGACAATTTCTCAACCTAATATAATGACTTATCCTCAGACAGCTAAACTAATGTAAGCAAAGAAAATATTTTCTTATGCTTTCCTGAATGTGGCCTGCAATAGAAAGAAACATTGCTGCCTTCCTAAGGAATAAAACTGGGGAAATGGAAACAAGGTGCACTGTTTAGCCAAACGTAAACACTTTTAATGCTCAGCAGGATCTGTCAATGAGATGTGGTATGAGGTTCTAGTATGCACCCTGGTAATATTGTCATTTATGCAATATAAGATATTATGGATTCAAAGTACTGCTTAATCATGATTAAATTATGTATGTTTATAAAATAGTGATGAAATTTACAGGACATGACAGCACACTTGAAAGGTATTAAATTAAATTGCCCAGCTCACAATCAATTTAATACATCTTGAACCTTTATCACCAGTGCTCTAACAGGAAAAGCACGAACTGTTTCTTCCTTGAGAACTGCTCAAAGGTATTTATCAGTGACTTGCACACCTGCATAAGAATCACTTTCCTCAATCTTGATGTTCTTCTATTCCATTAGAATAAAAAACCAGCAATTATTTTTTAGAGGGGAGGAAACAAGCCATAGTTCCAGAGATGAAAGATGTTTTCAAGGATAAACAATAGGAAAGACCATAAATGTTTAATTTTTAACAAAATTTGGGAGGTAAACAGCAAGATACCCCGATGTGCTCTGTTCAAAGACACTGTGTTTCACATATTCATTGATACCCTGAAGGAATACAGAGAGCTACTGCATAGCTTTTACTGCATAAGTGGCAGATTAGGCAAAATTATTCAAGATAATGACTACAGCAGACTAGCATTATTAAAGATTTCTAATGCAATGGCAGTTTAAAATAAATGTGGTAGAATTTAGTAATTTCTACTGTACAGATGGGGTTCTAACTGTGTTGCATGTACTGCTAATTCCGGCTAGCTGTTGAATTTCTCCATTGTGGCTATCTTGTTGGACAGATCTTGATGTAACTCAGCTACCCAAAGGACAAACAGAATTGGAGGACGCATATATATATATGACATGACCTTATACATCTGCTTAATAGTTATTTCAAGTATGTATACAAACATTGTAAATAAAAATATATAGTTGAATATTCTCTAAGTAAAACAAGGTATAAAATCTACTCAATAGCTGATTTTTCTCAATAACTGAAGAAGAGTGGAAGTAAAGGATTTGTTTTTTAAAATACCTATGACTTGGAAGGAAATATTGTAAAGACAAGGATCCAAATAGGCATTTTTTGTTTTTACTTTCTAAAGCTACTATATTTTTCCTGCAGCTGGAGACAACTGTCACCTGCAACTCACTGATGAAAAAACATCTTGATGTTGTTGATTTGTCTTCTCCTAATAGTTTACTGTTATTTTCTTTCCAAAGTTGGGAAAGTTTTGCTGAGCAAGAAACAATCACATCACATGCTTTGTTCATTCTCCTAATGTCAAAACATAACCATGTCAAGCAATTCACAAGCCTCTGGAGATCAAGCAAAGCAGAAGGGCTATCAGATCCTTTTAAAGAAAAATATTGTGGGAACAATTGACATAGCAGATTCAAAGGTGAAAGATATTCAAATCACTTGGAAATATGCAAAATAGAAAATACACAGTATAGATCAGGGGTGTCAAAATAGCAGCCGACAGGCTGAATGTGTCATGCACAGGCCACATCCATCCCAGCTCCGCAAAGTGAAGAACATCGCAAAATGCCACGTGATGGCATGAGTTTGACACTTGTAGTATAGATAAACTATTGTAATGGGGGGTGGGAAATCAGCATAGATATGGAAATACATATGAGGATGGCATTCTAAGACCTTACCAATTTCGATGCTTTAATTTTTTTTGTTGGAAAAGTCATATACATCATTTCAAGTGAAACAGTAAAACAAGGATGATTGTAACTTACTCTAAAAAATCTTGTTACATTAAGAAGATATAGAGCAGAAAGCCATTCCTCACATTATTTTCAGGGAAGGTATGGAGGAATAGAGGCAAATAGTAATCCCAAATTATGAACTTCTTCTAGATTATTTAATAATAATTACTGAATCCTAATGATATTGACATCCCAAAGAACAAAAACACTTTGAAATTATTGAGCTAAGATAAGATATGTTATGTGACTAAGATTGATCTCTTGGACAATATGACAACAGCAGGAATACAATTAACTACCAGTAACTTTTTTTTCTGTTACAGATCAATAGTGGTATTTTTTTATGGAGAATTGTAGCTTTTCCCTGGTGTGTTTTCAATGATTAATGTATGTTTAAGCCATGGACTTCATAAACGTTCTAGAATTAGGTGAACACTGAGATGACCAAGTCTGTTGAGGTCAGATGAGGTCAGAACTAGAATCTTGGGGAGGGGAATTCACCAAATTAGAAAAATAGCCATTAAAATGGATAATTCAGTTCAATATAAGCCTTGTCCAAAAGCCACTTTTATATTAACAGAGCAAATTTTAGTTTAATTTAATTATATTGTATCTGTGTTCATTTATATATTCTAAAAGACATGTTCTTCACTTACCAAGTGATAATTTTACTTGCATAAATTCACTTTATGCAATGTTTACCAGAAAGCAGAAATACCACAAAAATAGAACTACTTATAAATTCTTTTGATGCTGTTGAAGAAGTCATTAAAAAAAATTAATGAAATACAAAAAGTAATCGAACGAAAAGAAAACACAAATTTATAAAGAGGGAAAAGCTACACAAATAAATATACAAGACATATATTTACAAACATACATATAACAATATATTGGGCCCATGATTTATTACAGTCATCCACAGCTGATCTATATTTATTCACTTATTTATGAAATGTATTTGCTACCCAGCTCATAGCCAACTACCCTGGGAAGCTTACTGCATAACTGTAAATTGATATTAATCAATTCGGTGAAATAGATGGAGCCATACAGTATGTTGTTTTTCCAATGCTGAATAGTGAAGCACTTTTAACTGCCTGGACTGATCTCTGCAGTTCTCTAGGCCAGGGGTCTCCAACCTTGACAACTTTAAACCTGGAAGACTTCAATTCCCAGAATTCCCCAGCCAGCAAAGGGGAATTCTGGTAGTTGAAGTCCCCCAGGCTTAAAGTTGCCAAGGTTGGAGACCCCTGCTCTAGGCAACATTTTCAGAAATGGCTTGTGATTGCCCTTTTCCTATGGCTGAGAGAGAATGACTGGCCTAAAGTCACCCAGCTGACTTTATGCCTAAAACAGTACTAGAAGTCATGGTCTCCCAGTTTCTAGCCTGGTCTCTTAACAACTACATCTTCTCAATCATTTTTTATAAGTCTCATTTTATGCTCTACTAAAAAATCATAACACCCTGAATGGCTTGATCACAGTCCTCTATTCTCTAATCACTCTTTAAAAATACTGTATTTTTTATCCTGCCTTTATTATTTTTATAAATAACTCAAAGCAGAGAACATACCTAATACTCCTCCTCCTCCTCTTCCTATTTTTCCACCAAGAGCCCTTTGAGTTGAGTTGGGATGATAGAGTGACTGACCCAAGGTCACCCAGCTAGTTTTCATGCCTAAGGTAGGATTGGAACTCACAGTCTTCTGGTTTCTATCCCAAGGACTTAACTTGACCAATCAAGGCACAATATGCAACTAAGAAAATAGGATACCAAACCTGTGGTGCCTAGTATCATGGATGGCACGGTCACTAGGCATCCGTTCACTCTCCCGTTGGTTAAAGGCATACAATCGATATGGGTCCTCTCCACCTTTCCATCGCCGAACACTCAGATATTTTCTTTCTTCAAATTGATCCCAAAGATCATCCCAATCAATGTCGGAATCCTGTTCATGTATAAACATAGATTCCATAAGGAAAATAAAAAGTTGAAACTGAATGGTCACGCTTTTCTTTTCTTTATAACTTAACTTGCTTGGACTGCTTTGAACAAAGATAGGCTTTTTGAAAACTAAATATTTATAATATAATAATATACAAATATGACAGTTATCATGTTCTTATCATGTAGAACATCATCATTTCAAAAATAAGATTATGCATTTGAAAATGCCTATTTTTCCCCCTTTAAATTAAAGAAAGTGCACACAGATTCATCTTGCATTGTGAGGACCGATCACTAGTTTGCATTATGGCATATGATTGTGGCTGCAAAACAGAATGCATTATACTGATGTTTGAGGTCAACATAACTCAAATTTAATCAGCTGAAGATCGAATGCACGTAAATCTGTTGAATCAATTCAGGGGACATTTTGAACATAGCCACAAACAGGATTAGGAAAGAAATCTGTTTTTGTCACATTTTATATGACACAGCCTAATTTCTACTTCCTAACCTAACTGTAGACCTGAATGTAATTACCTTTCAATTTTTGCATTTCCAGATTTTGTGAAGATTAGGAAACACTAAACTATATACATTTTTGTATGTATTCTCGTGATATCTTTTTTCTTTCCCTGTATTACATCCAGACTATATAGCACATAAATAGAAGAAATATAATGTATATAAATTAAAATGCAATGTGCATAAAATAATTCACCAACCAGGGATATCCATTGGAGAGGGCAAAAACAGTCCCACTTATAAAAAAAAAAAGACCAATGCAATTAGCAATTGATCCTTTCAATCCAAAAGAAGTCAAAGCCATGATTATACAAAAACCACAGTAAAAAGAATCAAAATGTTTGCATACTATAAAGTATAAGAAACATTCCAGGTGAGAAAAATCTACTTTCATGTGGCTACCAACAACTTGCAGAGAGAGGAGCATCGCTAGTACAAAACCAGAGAATAAATATTAATGGTACTTTATTTTAGACTGCTATGAAGAAGTACCAAATCACCAAGTGATTTCTCGGTATCTATTAGGTAGTGAACTTAAATAAATTTTTCACTGTCCTTAAACTCTGGATCCAATCCAGCCTACACATCCTCTCTAGAAGCTTGCTCCTTCTAGTAGCTATATTTGATTTTTCTTTTTGTTGTTGTTGATGGTTGAGTTTAATTGATTTTCACCGAATATCCATAAAATACTACTACTGAGACAGAATTTAGATGAAAAGGTACACAAGAAAAACTTCTAATAAATCATGCTAAAGAACAGTGTTTTAGTCTCACTTTTTCCTAAATGTCTCAGCCATAGGCCCTATAGTCACATTCCCAGGAGCTGTCCTTAGTATACCATGTCATATTTATTCACTGAACAAACTGGCCTTTTGCTTAGAATCAAGTGAATACAATGTTTTTTTTCCTCTGTTTTAATGAAGTACATACAATACGTCCCAATTAAAATCATATCATTATAGAAACACAATATCTTTGATTGCAATTTGTTTTTGCTATGGGCAGATTCAAAATCTATAGAATTATTTTGAAACCCCCAAAAGTCACCTTACTAATAATTGATCTTTTATTTATTATTACTGCCATATGCAAGAACCTTCTGCCTTCTAATGATATCAAGCAATTTTATTTCATAACTTTTATTTCATAACTTCATTCATAGCACATTTTATGTAATAAAAGAAAGGGAGTGAGAAAGTGATGGCACCAATAAATACAATAAATACATTGCATGTCCCAATGATTCATCTGCATTCATGGAGCTGATTTAAATACTGTAAAATATTGTAGTTTAGTAATGGCTAGATCCCACTTCAGCTTTATTTTAAAAAAAAAAAAAACCTCCTTTACAAACAACACAAGTGCAGAGTTAGATATTGAAACATATGTGTGATTACCCTTATCTCCATGATTGCAGGTTGTATTTAATTATTTTTCAGAGGAATTTTATTACATCCTACCAAAGCCATGCTGATTATCAATCTGTGATCCACTTAACAGAGTCTTCTTTAAAAACCTCACTGAAATAATTAGAACTCATAGAAACCCTCCACTGAGTCATCAAGAGTCAAAGTGACTTAGTCCCTATGCAATGACTCCCAGAAACCCAATAATATTAAATGAACATAGAAGCAGATATAATCTTAAAAACTTCAGGATTAATCCCCACTTAATCATGAAGCTCACCCTAGCTAACTTTCTGACCTCACAGAATTGCTGTAAAAATTATTTTCCAAAAACACCCCAGGCAAACTCTTGTGCAAGTCAAGCTGAGTGTGCATATGTGTACCACCCTGCCACTCACATGGCCCAGTACTGGGACACAGCCTGAGAGTTGGGGATCCCTACTCTAGGATTTCCATTTATGGAATCTTCCTACTCCATCTCTTATTTTGTTGAAGTCATCTCTCTTAAAATCTAAAACATTAGACTGACTTTGTTCAGTTTCCTTTGCCTACTTTATAGTGAATTCTAGAATGACATGCTCATTCTCTCCCAAAGCTCCCATTACTTTCACTTCATCAACCATGTTGTCGCTATTAGTTAAGTCCACTATAGTTGACCCTCTAGTTCCTTCCTCCATCTTTTGGAGGATAAAATTATCAGCTAAGCTTATCAGGAACCTGTTTGATCTCCCACTCATTGCAGACTTTGATCCCCAGTTGATTTCAGGGTAAAGTCCCCCATTACTACAATGTTGTGTGTTTCCTGCACACTTCAGGTAACTAATTTGCAAAAGGTTCATCTATTTCTTATGCTCAGTCGGATGCTCTATAGTACAACATCTATAACAACATATCTGTAATTACCCCTAATATTCACCCAAATTCATTCAAGGTTTTCATCCTTGCTATCATGTATTTCTGTACAGCTATAGTAATTCTTTACATACAGTGCAATTCCTCTTCCTCTAATGTTGAGTCTGCTTCTTTTGAACAAATTATATTCTCCCAGTACTATATTCCAATCATGGGTTCCATCCAAGCAAATTTCAGTAACAGCAACAATATAATACCTGCCTTCATATACTAGGACTTCAAATCCTCCTTGTTTGCTCCCCATACTTTGAGCATTAGTGTACAGCATAGGTAGTATTCAGCAGGTTCTGACCAGTTCTGGAGAACTAGCAGCAGAAATTTTGAATAGTTTGGAGAACCGGCAAATACCACCTCTGACTGGCCCCACCCCCACCTATTCTCTGCCTCCCGAGTCTCAGCTGATCGGCTGAGTTTTCTTTTGATGCCCTGCACAAGAGAGCTGGAAATCAGGTTAGTGGCGTGGGGTGGGGAGGGAATGGAGATTTTACAGTATCCTTCCTTGCCTCACCCATCAAGCCATGCCATGCACACCAAGCCACGTCACACCCACCAAGCCACACCCACAGAACCGGTAATAAAAAATGTTGAATCCCACCAGTGGTATACAGCCCTTTGTGACTGATCCTAAATTTGCTTGCTGTGTTCCCTGTTTTATATGAGCCTTTGTATTTAAAAAGTTGAACCACTGATAACTCAGAATAATATGATAAGATTATGCAGAGACAAATCAGCAGACTGGTGGACTATCGGAAAAATGATTTATCTCCTTGATGATCAGCACAGGATAGGTTGCAAAGGAGGAGGAACTCAATCTCTCCATCATCAGCCCATGCATATTAGTAATCATTCAGCAATGCATGTTATTATACACACTTTATCATCATCATCATCATTCTCCAGATGCTAATCTGGAGGTTACTTCTAAATTTATTTCTCTCAACAGTTATATGCTGCAGAGCAGCCTGAGAATGAATGACTGATTCAAAATCACCCCTTGAATTCCATGGTCAAATAGGGACTTGAAACAGAGACTCCCCAATCCATGACCAGTATTTTAACTTCTATGTTACCTTGGCTCTGTGCATGCATTACGGTTTTCCAAAAGAAGCAGAGCCACAGTTCCACTGGTAGTCTCAAGTCAGGCACAAGGCTTACTTTCTCCTGTATTGAGTAACAATGAGTGGCTATAAATTGTTCCCCCTAAAAGGAAAAGTAAATTACTGCATTTGGGTCCTAGACTGAGGAAGAAACAAAATAGTATTGTTTGATAAGGAAAGCCAGCCTATTCAACACATATTCATTGCATCAGAGTAATTCACATCTCACTAATAAAACTAAACAAAATGTCCATCAGGTCTACAACAGCAATATTTCTTGTTTATAAATAGTTACAGTAACAGTAGGCAGGCCTGAGAGTTTTCATCTTGGATGTGGTTTGATAACTTCTTATTTGTCCAGCTTTTATATCTCAATTTTATTACCAGCAGTTTTGCAAAACGCAGAAAAGCTCTGACTTGTCTTCATATCCCAAGGCAAGTTTGTAATAGAAGGGAACATTTTTTGACTCATAGATTGCACATATTTGACAGCAAGAATAAATATGAACTGTCACTATGTCATCTTCATTCTTATATCTTCATAATTGCCTCTACTGTCACAGATGAAAATAATCGGGATTTGATATTAACTTGAACCAATGATTTTAAACTGACCCACTGTCTGGATTCATCCTATTCCATAAGTTGTCCCAAAGATGCTTTTTCAAGAGGTAGACTTTCTTGTTTTTCTTTGAAAACATTTAGCTTTTCATCCAAGAAGCTTCTTCAGCTCTGACTGAACATTGGGGAATGGAAAGAGTTGTACTCCTTGCAGACAGCTGGTTATTTGCATTCTGACAACACAGATTAACCTCCAGGTGGCCTCAATAACTCTCCAAAAGAATGCAAATGACCAGTTGTCTGTGTTAGTTATTGGGGACAAACCCCCCAAAAAACAGAATGTGCAGCAGCAGTCAAGCCAGGCAGCCAAATGAGAGAGGAAGGGCCCTAGAGTTTACACACACTGATGACAAAAAACTGTTTTGTAGTTTAAATAGTTGTTTAATCCTATTAGAGTTTAAACATTGTCAATCAGTCCATATGTCATTCACAAATATATCCATTCAGTAACTTAGTCCATTTACTAGTCAGTTCTATATCCTTATCTGCTTGTAAAGATATCTTCTCCTTTGATACCTTTCCTTTTGAAGACAACGCTGAGTATTCACAGGATATCAGCACATCAATGAAATAGTCCTTTCGTTCAGGTATTCAAACAGTTGTAGCAAACAGTAGCAAACAAACAGTAGCAAGCAGAAAAACAAGCAGAGAGAGTTACGTTTCTCTTACTGCCTTTTATTGCCGTTTGTAACCGCACCCTTAATTAGTTAATTACAAGCAGTTTGGTGCTTAAAGCTACAAGTTACAAACACCCAAACCTTGGTTTATATATTTATTCACCCAAACTTAGTTGGTGTATCAATGTTATACCCAACATTCTCCCCTTTTGGGTGATATAAATATATAATACCCTTACAATCTAAAACCATACTTTACACAACTCTCTTGGTGCTTAATGGCACCTTGGGCTTTAGTAAAGTTACCAGCTATATTGTCCTCCGACATGCAGTACTCCAGCTGTATCATTTTACTCTTTACAGATTGTCTGACGTTTAAGTACCTTAAATCTGTATGTTTGCTCCTAGTTTTTACTGCAATATTTGTGGCCATTTGAATTGCTGCCTGATTATCTTCATGTACAATTATAGGATAATTTACAGTTAATCCCAAGTCATTCATCATCTGCTTATACATGATTAATTCAGTACATAATAACGACAAACAGGAGAATTCTGCTTCCATAGTAGACAAACTTATATGCTGTTGTCTTATTGACTTCCAACCTATTAATGTCTTACCCAGCATTATGGCTGTTCCCGAAGTCGACTTTCTTGTGTCTCTTTCTGATGCAAAACTAGCATCTGCATAAGCACTCAGTATTAGATCACCTTTTGGTTCTAGATACAGTGCATGGTGTAATGTTCCTTTAAGATACCTTAAAATTCTCTTTAATGCTTTCCAATGACATTGAAGTGGATCATTATTATGTCGTGCCAGTTGATTAACACCATAAGCAATATCTGGCCTTGACCAATTGCTAATGTATGATAAGCTACCAATCAAAGATTGATATATTACCTTATCAAACTTGGGACTTTGAGTATCCATTTGCAAATATCCTGACTCATTGGAGTCTTTGCAGTCTTACAAAGTTCCATCTTATAATCTATTAGCAATTTAGATATCTTATCCTCCTGGGATATCTTAAAACCTTTCTGTGTTTTCAGTATATTCAAACCTAGATATTTCTTTATCTCCCTAATTGCTTGATTTTTATTTTCTTAGCTAATGATGCTATTATTTTATTGGCTTCATCATTAGTTTCTGTAATCAAAGCAATATCATCTGTGAATAATAGTAATAATGATATTTTCCCATTTGTCTCCCTTTTAAATAGACATGGATCGGCTAAACCGGCTTTAAACCCTATATTGTTTAGTTCCTTTACAATATACTGGTTCCATTCATAGCCTGATTGTTTAAGACCATAGAGGCTCTTTTTAACAACCAATAATCATTATTATTTTCACCTTTAAATCCAATAGGTTTTTCATGTATACAGTATGTCTTAGTGGAGCGTGCAAGTAAGCAGTTTCTACATCTAGATGGTTGACTATATATTTCTTACTTGCTGCCCACACTAAAGCTGCCCTTAATGTTGCTGCCTTAAGGCTAGGTGCAAATACCTCATCATAGTCATTGGCATTTTGTCTAAAACCTTGGGCTACTAATCGTGCCTTATGGATTATATTACCATCTTTTTCAGTTTTTATCTTAAAAATCCATTTGCAGCCAATGGGTTTTATATCAACAGGTAATCTCGCATTTTCATATACTTTCATATCCTTTAAGGATTTTAATTCCTTATTCATTGCTGCATACCAACTTTCCTTATCTTTAGTAGGATACATGTTTATTTCATCTACAGTATATGGAACTTTATTAATCTGGCACACTGCGTTAGCCTGGTATCTATCAGGCGGTCTAGATATTCATGTAGTTCTTCTGGGAATTGCTGGGCTTGTATGAGGACTTTTTTGAATTACTACCTGTTCATGTTCCTCAGCTTGCTCAGCTATTGGTACTATTTCTTCCTTTATGGGCTCTATCTCTGCCTGTATTTGTCTCTTTACTTTATTCTTAAAGTTACAGGGATAATTAATGGGATTTCTATAGGATTCAATAATTACTTCTTTATTGTTATCCTGTTCTAACTTATCCCATCCTACGTGCTCTAGAAATTGGGCATTGGCACTACATAACACCTTAGATGTGCCTTTCTCCCAAAATCTATATGCCCTATGGTTTTCTTGGTAACCAACGAAGAATAATTGTTTAGCTCTGTGTTGCCCTTTACGCCTGAGTTGTGTAGGGATATGCACCCATGCTGGTGCACCAAATGTGTGCAGGTAACTCAGATCAGGCTTCCTGCCATGCCACATGGTGAATGGTATTTCACCAGTAGTTGTGTTAACAACGTTGTTCAATATGTTATTAGCACACATTGTGGCCTCCCCCCACAAAGAATCAGGTAATCCAGAATCAGTTAACATTGTTCTAACCATTGCCTGTAGTGTTTGGCCTCTTCTCTCAATAAATGCATTGTGTTGTGGTCTGTATGGTGCAGATTTCTTGTGCTCTATTCCAGCTACCTTTAATCTATTCTGGAATTTGCTGTTAACAAATTCCGTACCATTATCTGTCACCAGGGTTATCAGTTGCCGTTTAGTCTTTCTTTCTGCAAATTTTAACCAGTTGAAGAAATGTTGATATGTTTCAGTTTTGCTTTTCATTAGGTAGCAAAACCCATATCTAGAATAATGGTCCATAATGCTCAGTATATATTGAGCACCCCCCATACTGGGTTTCTTTGGACCTATAATGTCTGCAAATACTAATTCTAAAGGTTCTTTAGTTTTGAAACCATTTAGCCTATTTGCAGGCAATATTTTACTCTTATCTTCACAGCAGACATTACAACGCAAATATTTATCACAAGGTTTTAACCTTATTCCATCAGATAACTCTACTGTACGTTTTAGCATTTTAAAATTTACATGCCCCAAACGCCTATGCAATAAATGGATATATTCATTATGAGGCTTTATATTGTTAAATACAGTCTGTGCCTCCCCTTTCTTACTATCATGTAATACATACAATGTTCCATTTAAAGCTGCAGTTACCCTTTTGTTATCTTTCTCAATTATGCAATTATTATCCTTAAATGTAATTACATAACCTAGTTTGTCTAATACCCTTATAGAAAGCAAGTTCACCTTTAACTGTGGTACATACAACATTTTTATATCCTGGTTTAAGCATGGACAGTATGCAATACCTTCTCCCTTGGCTTTGAGGTTCCAGCCATTAGCAAGTGATATATGTTGAGAGCTTGTAGACAGTTTTATAAATTTTGTCTTATTTCTCGTGATGCAGTGGGGTGCACCACTGTCCACCACCCATAAATCATTCTTCACATCACAATTGCTAAACGTGGCTAGTTCAAAAGATTTCTTTGGCTTTTTTACATTCTGGCTTTTTTCTTTTCTGCAGAATCTTGCCAAATGTCCTCTGCCTCCACAATTAAAACACTTTTTAATTGTGTATGCCGTCGAAGATAAATTCTCTTCTTCCGGGTGCTTTAATTTACTTAGTTGGTTTCTTTCAAGCTTTGAAGATAATTTCTCTTCTTTATTAGGTTTATCTTCTCTCAGCTGGTCACGTTCACACCTTCTTCTGGCTTCTTCTAATAGCCTGCCGATAATCTCGGTTAATGATAAACTATCTTTTGGCAATACTTCTAAAGCAGTCACATAATCATCATAACTTTGATCTAATGAAGACAGTATGATGTATACTTGTTGCAACTCATTAAATGTAAGCTCTTTTTCTTGTAATTCCTGAAAAATGCTCTTCATACAATTTAAATGAGTTAACATGTCTCCATTCTTCTGAAGATGTGTTCGAAATAGTTTGCGTGTAAGATATATATGAGCTCCTACACTGTCCCGAACATATATCTTCCTGAGGTTCTCCCAACAGTTTGCAGCATTTTCCTCTCCACGGATATGGATAAGTTGCTGGTCAGAGAGAGTCAGTCCTATGATGCATAAAGCCTGCTCATTCTTTCGTTTATAGTCTTGTATCTTTTTGTCATCCTCTTCAACATTAGGATCTAAGTTAGTCACATCTGGTGGGTTTGTTATTATGTCCCACAAACCTTCTCTTCGTAGAAGTAAACTACATTTCATTGACCATGAAACATAGTTCGTTCCATCTAGTCTGGATATCATGGACAGATTTGGCAAATTTACTTGTGCCATTGCTCTTCAGATATGTAACTATTTAAAAAACTACTGAAAAAAAAAACAGTTTGTTTTTACAGTAATGTGTAACTCACACCAACTCTCACTGCTATATCCTCGTTAGTTAGACTGTGCGCACTGGGCCCATAACCAATGTTAGTTATTGGGGACAAACCCCCAAAAAACAGAATGTGCAGCAGCAGTCAAGCCAGGCAGCCAAATGAGAGAGGAAGGGCCCTAGAGTTTACACACACTGATGACAAAAAACTGTTTTGTAGTTTAAATAGTTGTTTAATCCTATTAGAGTTTAAACATTGTCAATCAGTCCATATGTCATTCACAAATATATCCATTCAGTAACTTAGTCCATTCACTAGTCAGTTCTATATCCTTATCTGCTTGTAAAGATATCTTCTCCTCTGATACCTTTCCTTTTGAAGACAACGCTGAGTATTCACAGGATATCAGCACATCAATGAAATAGTCCTTTCGTTCAGGTATTCAAACAGTTGTAGCAAACAGTAGCAAACAAACAGTAGCAAGCAGAAAAACAAGCAGAGAGAGAGTTACGTTTCTCTTATTGCCTTTTATTGCCGTTTGTAACCGCACCCTTAATTAGTTAATTACAAGCAGTTTGGTGCTTAAAGCTACAAGTTACAAACACCCAAACCTTGGTTTATATATTTATTCACCCAAACTTAGTTGGTGTATCAATGTTATACCCAACAGTCTACAAGGAGTATAAATCTTTCCATTCCCCAACATCCAGTCAGAGTTGAAGAAACTTCTTGGATGAAAAGTGAAATGTCTTCAATGAAAAACAAGAAAGTCCAGTTGCCTCTTGAAAAAGCACCTTTGGGACATCCTATCCTATTAATAATACTATTAAAACCATTCACTTTTTAGGCCATTCCACTCTATTGGGATACCTATTGTAGGAGTTGACCAGGCTGAGCCCAAGGGAGGAGTCAAACACAACATAAGTCACAAGTTCCTGCTCACCTGCAAGAGATCTAAGTCCAGCCCACCTTGAATGCCTCTCTTATCTCCTGCTCATTTCCCTTAACAGCCAGTTGGTACAATCCTGGCAGAGAATTTAAACTTGCAATAAATCTTTATACTCATTTGACTGCCTAAATCTCCTGATTTCCCCAATGATGATTGACATTAATCTGACCAATCGGGTGATAATGAGCAGGCAATAAGAGTGGAATTCAAGTGGACCTCAACTGAAATCTCTTGTGGGTATGCAGGGACTTGTGACTTATGACGCGTTTGATCCTCCCTCGGGCTCAGCCTAGTCATCCCCTCCACCTATAAGCAGAAAGATCACATACAACTTATCTGTTAGCCTTTGGTAATATTGTGTAAAAAAACAGAGTTGATTCTTGTTTTAACACATCTTGTAAAACACAATGTATCAATTAAGTAGAAAATCAAGAGGAGCTGCATCAGGTAAATCCTGAAAATGCTGAAGGTGCATAGAATTTATGAAACCTGCAGACAGACATCAGGCACCATGTTTTTTTCATGCAACTATCAGAATAAAACTAAAACATTTATTTTGAAGTGGGAATAACCCTGCCAAAGGTAAACACATTATACTTCTATTTATTTTAATAGCAAAGTTAAATGTGGCTCTTAATTCCCATTAATCAAATCAGTTTTAAAATGCTTAACTTGGAATGAATTGTAACTAATGTTTTACCATACATTTTAACTGTCTTGTTAATGTTGCTATTTGCACTGTATTGCTTTGGGAAGACCAGTGTTTGCTACAAAGACTGAATATAAACTTTACAAGCAAAAATAAATAAAAGCACATCTATTTAGAAGAGCAAATAATTCTAACTGGTATGCCAAAGGAAAGATGAATGAATTAGTCAACGTTTTTGAAAGGGTAATTCAATACTTATTTCTGTATATGCTCCAATGTATGCTTTCTCACACTTGTGTTTCAAAGGAACAAAGTAAGAAAAAACACAAATCATTTATTTAATGTATTTATTAAGTTTATATCTTGCCTTTCATTAGTTCAAAGGCACGTGCACGTACAAACACACCCACACCTCGTTCCCTTTTCCAGGTTTTTCTTACAACCACAATTCTATGTGATAAGTTATTCCAAAGCCACTCTTATACTTAGGTTTTTGTGTTCCTAGTCCAATGCCTTAACCACTAAACCACATATGACATTCCTAAATGTACATTTCAACTTATTTGCCTCTCTCAAATAACATACAGGTTAATCTCCACAGGATAATTTTGTGGAATAGAAGAGCAAACTCAATATAGGAGTTTGTATTCGATGACTTTCATATAACCCAGCAAATTGCTATGATTGGCCTGAACTCATAATTGTCATTCAAACCAACACACAGCTTAACTGTTCCTTGACTACTAATATTGGGAAAGGTACAATTATATACTGAAGCGAGTAATCCTTTCTCTCCATCTAGGATAGCAGATCAGTTATGAATTACTGGATAAGATCTTCATTATAACATTTCCACCAAGTATTATGTCTTCTTTCTCTCAAGTTGAATTCTGCCTGGGGACTTATTTAACCGCTGTGCAGAAATCCAAATGTAATTTAAGATAATCTATCTCATGTTAAGTTGCATATTAGCATGCACCAGAGAAGGATCAAGCCAGTATTCTATTTCCCTTTTTATTTGTCTTCTACAAAGTTCTTCATTCATTTTCTCTCATGTATTTCCAATATATTTTTTTCATAGAAACCAGACCATTTTTTTTCAATGCTGCAGTTTAACAGGCAGCATTAATTATGTAAAGCAGTGAGTTAATAAGGAATTTGGGGATCAGGAACAGCTTCAATAAAGGAGAAGGAAAATCTTTACCATTCCAAAGGAACAATCAGTTTCACCAGTTGTCAGAATTAAAATAAAAATACATTTTGCAATAAATCATTTATGTACAATCAGTCAAATTAAACAGAGAGATTTTGCCTCTCAAAATTAATCATTCTGAATAGCAATATTATATTTCTGTTCAAAACATAAAACTACATTTTGCATTAAAGAATGTGGTATGTTCACACAGCTAAGTACAATAGCTCTTATTTTCTTCAAATGGGAGAATTCACAATATCAACAGATATACACAACTTTAAGCAAAGATCTTAATGTGACTATGAGAGTTCTAGTTTTTCCCACACTCAATCCTACATAAAGAAAAAACATTTTTTACTTTCCTAAGACTGAGTGTTATTGTTCCCTAAATGGTTCATCCATTTCTTCTTCTAGGTTATCTTTTTTATTAACTTAAAAGGTTATGCCTTTTAAAACTTATATCTCATAAACGTTTAAGAATATTCATGTACTTGTTGAACACATAAGGAATCATATCTCACTAGTAACTCAGAAATGAAATAAAAGCAGTTTAACCTATTACAAACTATACAGTTGTGGAAATTCAACAATATTCCAAAACAACATTTTAGCCAGAACAATAAAGCTGAAGCACACAAAATGGAACCAACAATACATGGTAATAAAAAATCAGAAAAAGTTTACAACAATAAAGGGATGGAGGGAGAAATGCAAGATTCTGTTAATATAATCTTACGATAAAGAAGAAATAGCAACCAGATGCAAACTCCAAAAGATAGCTCTTGCTCAAAAGCAAAATATCCACCTGGATAAAAGCCGTTGGAAAAACAAAACCCTGCCAATACAGAGCACTTTGCTCTTCTTATCACCCCATAGATTAGGTCTGAATACAAGCTTACAACCTTGCTCAGTCAAATTCAGTCTTCATTGTCCTCCACCTATATTATCATATACTTCGAAGCAATTAGGCATCATTGAATATGCAGTTCAGAGATCCCATCTACTTAAAACTGTCTAACAGCAATAATGTTTCCAAGCAAGGAGACAAATGAAAACACAATAGAGCTATCACTCATTACTAAGGTTTGGAAGACAAGGTATGAACTTCATATTAATTCAGTGTCTTCACTTTAAAAAAATGTTAATCTTACAAAAATTCTGCTTGGGCATAAATTTACTTATAAATCTTCGCTCATATATGTGTATCAGGGAACCAGAGCAAGGTCATCTCAGGTCATACGAGTACTGAGCATAGCTTTATAAAGCTCTCTGCAAACACTCATAAACAGAATGTAAGAACTATATCCTTCTCCAAACTAACACATCTTTCAGATAAACTTATGCTTCACTGCATGCACCTATTCCCAGATGTTGTCAGCAGATACAACACATGTCAGGTTCATATTACATCTCTCAGATTGGTAGTAAAATCCAATACAGGCAGGGCTTTAAAACAATAAACTACAGAGCTTTGCTACCTCTTGTTATAAATAAGAAATTTATTACTATGGGAGCAACATTTCTCTGCATCCATTATTATGTGCGCACACTTTATTTTTCTCTCTCTAGAAAATCAGTTCAGTTTTATGGGGATGTATTCATGGAGAAAAATTAAGTCAGCTGGAGAAATTAAATGTGTGAATGTAGCAATCACATAAAAGTCAGCTGTAATTTCCTTGATTGTGAGATAGCATTTTGAGAAGAGAAGGGTATGCACACCACAAAAGCATTTTATGTGAGTTTAATATTGATTGCAAGTTGCTGGGTACTAATCTATTCATCTGTTCATTTTGCATATGTGCCGATCAATCAGTAGTAATAGAAGAAGCAGTGGTAGTAGTGATGTTGCTAGTTGCACATATAAAATCACAGAACTGTGGAATTGGAACAAACCATAAGCATTATCTGATCTGATCCTTTGTAGTGGACAAGAAAACCACCCATGAGAAGCAACGGTCCACCCTCTCCTTATAAACCTCCACAGATGATGAACCCACATCCACCATAAATTGGCAGTTCCACTATTGAACAGATCTTATTATTGGGAAGTTTCCCCCTATATTTAAATGAAACATAGCCGGCTATATTTTATATCCTTTATTTTAGATTCTAGTTTCTGCAGCAATGGGAAAATAGATCCTAATCATATTTGTTTATTCATTCATCATATTTATATGGCTACCCGTCTCACAAGCAAATATCTCTGGGTGGCATACAACAAAGCTAAAACAATACATATGAACAAAATATGTTTCCTGTAGCTTTCTTATCCTTTGAGGCAGATGATAGCTGTCAAGCAAGTAAAAGTGCTCAGGTAGCTAGTGACATTTATAGAGAATAAATGATAAAACCCTGAATAGAATTCGAACACATTATTTTTGTAAGAGCTATTCTGACATAACCAACCACAACAGAGAACCATAACCCCTGAAGTCTCCATTCCTGAGCACTTTTTACATTAAATCAGATACACCGTTGACTTCTTAGGGTCTCTTATAGAGCACATAGCCATCTGAGACACAGGAGAAAACTAGATTCGCTTTACTGAAGTTGAGGATAGGCTAGTCAGGCACATAACTGAACATTTTTTCCTATCTCATATGGGCTTCAGATCCCTTTGACTTATAAAACACACTGATGTCACATCTGCTACCTATAGAGGTGATAACCATCTCCCTTCTTTATATGGCTCTGGTTTATAAGATGGAACCCACCAAAGCCCACACATGGACATGTTTTCAAGGGGAAAAAATATTTCCATGTGCCATCAAATATTTTTTCCTCAAAGTACAGAGAGATTTTCCTTGATGAAAAGCATGCAATGAACATGGATACCCATTTCATAAGCAAACTTGCTTATCAAACATCAAAATTACATCATAAACAATACTACATGGAACTGTCCTTGGAAACCACTCAGAAGAGTACTTGGAAGCTCTAGCTGGTTCAGAATGTAGCAGCATGGATACTGTTGGGTGTGCCTCAGAATGCTCATGGGGTACCTCTGTCTTGTGAGCTGTCTTGGACTTCAAGATTCTGTTATCATCCATAATATCATGATATCCATGCTATAGGTTCAAGTTATCTGAAGGACCACCTATCTTCATGATTCCTGTCCAAATAATAAGAACAGTTAATTGGCTTCAGATTCAGTCAATCAAGCAACGCTATCTATTGGGACCAACAGTAGGAAGTATATCTTCTCTGCCATGGCACCTCCCTCCGGAATGTACCCCCCCCAATTAGATTGGTTCCCACCTTGATTATGTTTCAGACACCTTTTAAAATTTGGCTGTTCTCCTACACCCTGTTGTTTTCTGTTCTTGCTGCAAGCCACTCAGAGTCATTCTGGAGTTGGACAGATTCTACATTTCTAACTATATGCACACATACACACAGATACCTAGAGGGGGAACAACAGGCTTCAACTGAACCCCAGAAAGACTGAGTGGCTTTGGGTACCAGGGCCCTTTGATTCTAGAACTATATCATCTCTGGTCTTGGACATGATTGCACTGCCCTAAACTGACCCTATATGCAATCTGCAGGGCTCCTCCTGGATTCGCAATGCTTGCTCAAGGAGCAGATGGTAGTCCTAGCTAAGAGGGCCTTTGCACAACTTTATATTGCATACCAGTTGCTCCCATTCCTGGATCAAGGGTCATTTATGCCCTGATCACCTCACAGTTGAACTGCCGCAATGCACATGGGACTCCCCTTGAGTAGCTTGGGTAGCTATATAAATTTGACTTAACACAAACAAAGACACACACACACTAGATTGAACCTATTGCCTGGAGAAGCTAAAACTGACACTGATAGACATAATTCATCTGATGAAATTTGTATTTGATCATTTCTTCAGTGAAAAATACAGCAAATGCATTAAAAAAACATCTCAGCAAGAAGGAAAAAAACAAACTAAAGGATACATCAAACTGTCAGATTAGCTATAATCTGAAGAATAATTAACAGTAAGCCCCTTAGGAATGCATTAAACAGGACAAAATAAAGATTTAACAGTATAAGATTTATTATTTTACAATAGAAGCCAGCCCTGCTGAATCAGAAATTAATTTGGAGGACTGAACCCAGTTCCTTTTCTCTGATCTCCTTTTCCCTCTTCCCTTAATTAAAAGTAAAAAGTGTTGCTTTGCAGGATAAATATACAATGTGTTTTCATTCTTCATTCGAAGAATCAAAACACATTGTCTAGTGTTGTCATCTGTGTGCTAAGTCACACACACACACCTTCAAAAATGAGTCCGTTTTGACATAAGATTTTTGACATCCTCTCCCAGTGGCGAAGATGTTCAGACAGCAGCTGCTTCTTCCTTTACCAATTCACTAAGTAGCTTCCACAGAAGCACCTGTGGTTTAAACTAGAAACAAATAGGAAAAAGAACAGAAAGTCTCACACTGTGACAGCCCATTAAAAATTGGAATGTTCTCATATCAGTGATATGCATCTGTGTCTGTCTCTTAAATCAAGACTTAGAAGGAAGCAGAGGGTGGGGGGAGAAAGAGCAGGTCATTAGCAGTAAAGACTACAATTTTCTGGCAATTGTTAATGCTTTGTTTATATGGGTTTCCACGAATATGACATTTTAATGGCACAGTAATTGTGTGATTACAGTGCAACAAAGATTGCGATAGCAAGAATGGGGTAGCTTAGAGGAATGCCTGTTCTTCAGTTTTCCCTAAAGCCTGCAGACAGAGAAGTGTAGAATTTCCACCGGGATTGTCAAACCAAGGAATACTTGGGCTCATGAATGTCTACTTTTGCACCGCAATATTGTCATCAAGTTTCTTACTTAGTCATATATGCTATGGACAGAAGTCAGATTTTTCTCTTTGCAGATGTACACAAATTGCATGTCACCTTCAGATGGTTTATATTAGGTTGTTCATATTACTCCTGAAAACCTGGAAGCTGGACAACTAGAACTGTCAGTTCTTATATTTAAGTATTAGTCTAGAAATCAAGATAGGACAGGACTCCTCTTAATTTCACACAGAAACTCATATACCTTTCAAAATTGAATTTGTCTGAATATTATAATGCGGTTCCATTAAAACAGATGCAAAAATGTGTATGTTAGGAACTAGGAAACACAAAACACATGTATTAAATTCAGCACTATCATTTTTAAAATGTATTTGTTCAGGAAATCGCTTACAAAAATGCATACATTTACCATAATTGCAAGGTTTTCATGTCACTGCCCACACTAATGTTGTCAGCGCTGCATGAGTCCTTAAAAATTCTTCAAAAAAAAAAAAAAAAGTATAGTCCCTAGTTCTAAAAACATTGCTCACCCCAGTGTAAGGGGAAGAGTAATATTTTCTCTGGCTTCATTAATGTATTTCTCAGTCCAGTCAGCTATCATTCACAGATCTTAATATCCTAGTGCTAGAAGCATAAATGATATCTTTGAGTGTGCATTATCCATTCCATAAGCCATTAAGAGCTGTAGGAAGAAAAGATGGAAATGTTGGTGATTTAGCTGTTAAACATTCTGAAATAAAGATGTCTGAAAGAAAGTTAGCTTTTATGTACATGTGATTTTATATACAGAGAGATATATGTATATGTGTATTGAATACTCTAATAAGGAGTGAAGCCAAGGAACGAAGACTTCACCCAGGTCCCTATAAAAGGGTGAGCTGTCGGATAGGCAAGATACTGGGTTGTACTGATCTACAGAATAAAGAGCTGTTAGTTAAAGAATCAGTCTCCTGCCTCTTCTATCACCCAGCTTAACCACGTGTATGTGTGCATGCATTTAATTTTGTTATTAAGTGTGATGCATCTATACATAGACATAAGTTACTTAGATAATTGGCTATAGAATTGTAGCCATAGACACTTCTTCTTGCCATCATGGATTATGTTCACAAGTGTGATCACACATACAGCATCAGTTGTGAATGCCAGTTGCCTTGCAAATTATGTTGCCATTCATCAGGAAAAGAATGTTAAAGTTCTACCTGTCAGAAGAATTCTATAAAGCAAATTCCTCATCTGCCTTTACAGAAAGTAATTTATCTTGTAAAACGTAATGTAGCTATAACTATATAAGTCCCATTCTAAAAAAATTACTTCAAAGTCTCCTACATTGATTTCCCTTGTGCTCTTTAATTGATTCTACACTTCTCCAATTATTTCAGACTGTATTCTTGTGCACTTGAGGTTGCCCAGACTTACACATACACATATATAGAAGTGCCACCTTTTGTCTATCAGTACACTGGAAAGATATCTACCTGAGCAAATTGAATCCTTTCTTTTAAGAAGAGAAACAAAAATATGGATTAATGAGTTTCATATGCTGAACATATGTCAAATTGAGTTGCAACTGAGAATACATTTTTCACATTCAACTCATCCTCCATAATTTTTTTTTAGCTGAAATCTGGCAGCTTTCAGGGTGCAGACGAGCGGCTTCAAAAATGTATAGCAAACTCAAATTCTTTTCTGATGAAATATTCAAAGGTGGAAAGAAGCCATTTCAGACTTTTTTTAAAATGCTGAATTCAAAATTCAAAAGATACATTTTCTGGAAAACTAGGGGATGGTATATTAAATTGTACACCACTCTCTTATGGAGCTGCCTGAAGAAGAAAAAAATATTTTTCCACAAAATATGCTATCATTTCCTCATGATTTGAACATGATTGATAGCAATTATGCAGTAATTTCCATCTTACAGAGCAAGAAACAATACTGGGCCTGTTAATTACAAAGAATATGACTTAGCAATTTCATACTTATAAAAAAGCTAATCACAAAACTGTGCTTCAGTTATGTTGGCCATGTCATGCAGGGATACTATTGGAGAAAGAATTCTGTCTGGAAGAGTTAGCAGTAAAAGGAAACCATGCCACCAAAGAACATAGTGGTATCATCAAAGCTGACACCATCCAGAGCACAGAAAAACTCAAAGTAATGCACGATTGGAAGATGTAGATAGAGCAAGACCCATTGAATCAACAAGGACTGGACACAACTGAATAGATATAATCATCATTACCATCATCATCATCACAATAACTAAATTTGCCAACTCCAATAAATCTACAGACAATCTTATCTTTTCACTTTGATGTCTCAGTGAAAAAATGTCACATCTAAAGACAGTACATTTGGGGTATGTTCACGATTCACCATCCTGAAATCAATACATACTTCTTTGTTTTGTAAATTTAACTAAGACTTGTATTTGGAATAAAGATACTTTATGTTATAGCTATAGCTGTTTACAATTACCTCTCTTCATATTTTTCTTAATGATTCTGCTCTTTTCTATGGAAAGCTTTATACTGTTTGCATACCATTTTCATATTCTTTGTATATTTTCTGTAATTTCAGTTTTTATAGTATGCTTGACAATGCAGAAATAAAAATAAGACAGTTGGTGATCAAAAAATGCCTGTAACATTCTTCAATTTCATATCATTCACCAGTTAAATATGTAGCCACATTATTATTTCAAACATAATACATGGTTAGCTAGAACTGCGTTGTATTTTTGGTTACCCATAAACATATTTAAACATTCTGTATTTTTGGTATAATCCAATTTTATAGAAGCAAACTTGACAATCATATTTCTCATCAAAGGGCCAAAGCTAATATAATCAGAAATATTATTTATGTACACGGAATATTTCTCTTTCCTTCTTCCCTTCACAGTCTAACCCTAAGGGAAGACTTTCTTACTTGTCAACTCACAATTGCAAATGCTGCATGTGAAACATGGACCAGGAAACTGTATATTTAATATACTCATTCAGGATTATGATCCTACTTAAATTTTATTAAAATCACTTTCACAGTACAAAAGTCATTGGCTGGAAAAAAAAAACTATACTTATTTTACCTGCTTGCTTATAGTATTTCCATCCCGCTTCTCTATGACTGTCCAAAATTAAGGAGAAATATGAGAGGGAGAGGGAAATGCCGCTCAGAGAGCATATTTTAAAATGATTCAAAAGCGAAGTGATTCAGACCATGTGAGAGGACTCATTTGATACATCTCTGCTATTTTTTAAAATAGCTGAACTACTTTTTCAGGCTTCTACATTTTAGAAAAAGATGGTGATAATGATGATGACAATGATGCTTTAAGAAATCCATACATTAAAGTATATGTGCTTCTTAAAGCAACTACATCTTTTTTTAGAAACTTGAAAAGGTTGGGCTTCTTTATTGAATATCAAAGAGACATTGTTTGCATACCAGTTAGAGTTTCAAACCATATTTTTAAAATCATGATTATGTTAAAATGAAATTAGTGTTCTTTGTACCTTTCCTTTTACTCATAAAGACATGGAGTGAAGCCCTGATATCATCTGGTCTCACTTCTCTTATATAGCATCCTACACTGTGCTCAGCTGCAAAGATGCAAACAACATATTCAGTGTACTGATGAAAGATTATGACCCTTTTTTCCTACATAAAGAGAACACCTAAATTGAAAAATCTCTGCCCCTACAGTTCTGTTGGACTGGATTGAGTGTGTGTGTGTGTGTGTGTGTGTGTGTGTGTGAGTGAAGGGAGAGAGACATGCAGTACAGCTTTAAAAGAAGCAAGGAAGAGGCAGACAAAATTGCTTGTGCAGCCCTTGAAATTAGATTAGAAGTCTGCTATGCCTGTCTAGAAATCAAATTCAGACAGAAGAAGTTTCCAGCTCCCAAGTGCTTTCTCTTCTCAGTGACGTATTATATCATGTCAGCTGTGCTGACAGAAATCAAATGTTAGATTCTAAATTTAAATCAGGCCTGAAAGTCAGAAGAGAGAGGGGGCAGCAAAGTTCAGCCCATCAGTGCAAGCAAAGTTTGCTGACACATGGAAACCAAGGAAGAAAGAAATCAGGTACAAATGTGTAAATTTTAAGGGAGCCAGCTTGGTGCAGAGATTAAGGCATTGGGTTAGAAATTGGGAGACTGTGAGTTCCAGTCGCACTTTTGGCTCCAAATCAGCTGGTTGACCTTGAGCCATTATTCTTTTTTAAAAAAAATAAATTTTATTGATTTTACAATTAAAACAAACCAACATTATTCTGTCTCAGCCTTAGGAAGGAGTCAATGGTAAACTGCTTATAAAATATTGCCAAGAAAACTACAAGGACTTGTCCAGATAGTTACCTGGAGTCAGGGCTGACCTAAAGTATCCAAAAAAGAGGGGAGAGCTTTAAGAACCTGTCCATATCTGTATCAGTATAAGGACCTGGTGTTATAAAGAATCCCTGAACACAAGCCAGATATTCATCTTCCTCACATGCCACCTTTCTCTAACACTGAAATGGTTGTGCTTTCATTTATTGCACATCCTCAATGTTGCATTGAGTGGCTGTCATTTGTTATTTATCCTTGACACCCCATTATAAATGTCACCACAAATGCACCTGCCATTCTACCTTTGTAGCTTCCTTCCTAATTATTATGGCTACAGCATAGCAAAATGGCCATACACAGCCTATCAACAAACCATCATGTATTCTGACCATCTGGAAGAGTCGTTCTGAGGCAGAATACCTAAAGTATATTATTACCTTGCTGCAATTCCTCAGATAAATTTTCTCCTCCATTCCCTCACCTTTCCCTAATATGAAGCATATATTATTTCTATCATTCAAGAATGTTGAAATTAAGGGACAATCTTGCAGCAAAATTCTAGTCATTACAAGTGGGATTTCAATATCATCCACCTTGCTGGTCTCACTATAGAGCTGTCATCTGGGGCCATCATGGTATTTAAAAATTTCTTTCTTTGAAGAAAACTACTTGACTGAAAGCCAGGATATTCCTAAAATTATACAGACAGTCAAACAGGCAGCTAATTCAAGATTGTCAGTCCAATCCCACATGGAAGCCATAGGTTCCTTCTATGTATACATGGAGTAGGACAGAAATATCATTCGTAAGCATTCTAGCAATGCCATAAGCAGGTCTGGGGTAACATTTCTCCTCTGGCCTTTGTAGAACACGGTCTGAAAACCCTGCACTGCATCACATTGGCCTTTGCCATGCCAGGTGCTGTCCCTCCTGCAAAATCAACATCATATTGACACAAGAGAAGTTAAGATGTGGACACCAACAAAGAAGTAACCCTAAATTGAACATCGTTCAACTGTGAGCTGGTCAAAAAGTCTGCCCTACAGAACATCTCACTGGGCAAACACTAATTTGAGAAACAGGAGTCTCCAAGCTTGCTCTACAATGTAAAAAATTATTATTGTCAAAACTTTTGGAGGATGGAAGAACAACTCACATAATCTTCATGTTACGCCACCAATTTAATATCATGCATATGTGCTGGACTATAGGTATAATTATTCTGACCACTGGGCATCCATAATGGTGCTTTATGGTCATTGTCACCTATCTTTCAAGAGTTCATAAAAAATAAAATTATATCATATATTAGATTTGGATAACATTAGATTAATTTCATCGAAGGCTACCTACCAAATATCATGGATACAATGAAACTTCAACTCAATTCTCACATGTTGTCAGGCACATTTCTATCCATTCTACCACAAGATCTTTCACAAGGAGACTGCTTCGGATGTATTTTGACATTCTATTAATTTTGCAGACTATTCAGTTGAGAAAAGAATATATATGTCACCCAAACAGGCTAGATCCTTCATATATTAAGATTATCTACTGATGATTGTACTAATGATGTCTATTGTTCTTTTATGTTCACTATTCTACTACATTATGTCTGCCTTTTAAATCCTTTAGACATTAATGTAATAATAAAAAGATAAATGCCTGTCCATACAATCATTGTATATAGCCAGGGGGCATTCAAAGTTATGAGTTATCAGATGTTTGCTTAAGAAGTGCCTAAATATTGCACCATTAAAGGAAAGCAGGTTTGCTGATAATCAATTTTCAACTAGATTTACTATTCATATGCCTTAGTAAATCTCAAGAGATCCCAGTCTTCCATGTTGTACATGAATCAGAATTAAATTTCTGATGTTAACTTTAAAACAGAAGTCCCCAGAGCCCGGGAGTTGGGGACCTCCATTCTAAAAAAGTGCACATTACAGGGAATAATATGCATCTAGTTCTAATAACTAACAAGTGTTTGGAAGACAAACAGAATCACTATGTATCATTTTAAACCATTCTGGTTCCTTTTTGAGTTATTCAAGTCATTGATTTGGGGGGTAGTTGGGGGGAAGTAGCAACAAGATAGATCTTATATCAAGCAAAGGAGAAAAGTGAGATGGACGTTCTCCGTGTTTCTATTTATAGTGTGTCCTTTTTTTGGTGATACATTCAGCAACTGTATTTGAAGCCCTCAGCAGCATAAGTACTAAGGAACTTATTGCAGAGAAGAGCAACAAAAATGATTAGTGGAATGGAGGCTGAAATATATAAAGAACAGTTGCTGGAATTGGGTATGCCTAGTTTAATGAAAAGAAGGACTAGGCAGTGTTCCAATATTTCAGGGGCTGCCACAAAAAAAGAGGGAGTCAAGCTATTCACCAAAGCACCTGAAGGAGAGAACCTAGAACTAAGGAGAAAGTTCCTGACAGTTAAAACAATTAATCAGTTAACTGGCCTCCAGAAGCTGTGAATGCTCCAACACTGGAACTTTTAAAGAAGAGATTGGACAACCATTCGTCTGACATAGTATAGGGTTTTCTGTCTGAGAAGAACACCTCCTTAGAATGCCTCCAGGGTCCCTTCCAACAGGTTCTTCTGACCTGTCTGGAAGATTCTTCTAAATAATGTATTTATCTAGACTTTCTAAGATTGTCGATATTAGTCCCCAGCTAATATTTGAAGATCAAATGACAGAAACCCCTAAGGTTAACTCCATCCTTCATTTTATCATGTACTTTCTATTCTGAAGGTTTGACTCAGTAATTAATTCTAATTCCAGGTTATCACATCTCTTGGTAGCAATAAGCTAAGTTAAACTGAAGCTGGTTTATGTATTATGCCTTGGAGATATTGTCAGGCCTATGTACCCTATCTCAAGTTTGGAAAAGCAACATGAAACGAATTAGCACAAAGCAATGGAACAGATGGCAGAGATCTCTAATGTTTTACCATATTGCTAGCTGGCACTTCATTTCAACTTAGGAAAGGCTGATAAAAGAACCAAACATCAGAAGATCCACCTTGACCCTGATTTTGTGAAGAGAATGAAAAAAATAATTCTAAGATGAAATATTAGTGCCTTCACTGAACTGAAGAAAACTCTGCCATGTGTCATTGTGGGCTATAAAAATGTAATATCTTATGCTTAATTCTTAGGAGTGGAAAGAAAAAAAAGAAGAGGATATTTAACAGCAAAGTGAATGGATTTAGTTACAGTGGTGATGGATGATGCACTATTGGAAGATCTGAAGGATTAGATTAGGGCAAATCATCATAGAAAAAAATCTATCCATCTATCTATCTATCTATCTATCTATCTATCTATCTATCTATCTATCTATCTATCTATCTATCTATAACTAAATCAATATAACTATATCTATCTATCTAGTCAAAAAAAATCAACACCAATTTGATGAAACACAATCAATCAATCCCTAGGAATATTCTTACTATTCAGGGTGAAAGTTTGTTCTCTGAGCTTGTGCGCTGGTTTCTGAATGTTTCATTACCAGGCTAAGTAAGATCTTCAGTGGAGTTTAGGAGATGTCCGTGTTCTTCTGTTTATGGGGGCTTCAGGTGTGGGTGTGTCAAGCGAGGGTCTTGTGATGGATCAGGTGATAAGGATGTTATATCAAGTCAGGGTCACTGGGAGGTGAACGGCTGGTGGGGGGGTTGTGTGGGTTGGTTGAGGGTCGGTGCTGTCTCTGATTGGCTATGTGGTTGATTTGGATTCTTACTACTATTGTGTTTGTGAATAGCCATGTGGTGGGCTATGTGGCTACAGTTGTCCATTCACTGCTATCTTAAAAAGCTAAGAAGAGACCCAGAGCTACAGGCTACATAGTGAACTTTAAAAAAAACCTCCCAGAATGCAGCAATGGCGAGGCATTTCTATATTATACAAAAACAATCCCTACAGATACAATCCATGAATGTACTGAGTGTCTAACTTCACAAAACTTAAAGAGTTCTCTTAAGTAGACTTGTACCTGCTATGCAAAAATAACAGAGGAGTCAAGTTGCCATTTTCAACCTGTTTCTTTCCTCTCTCTTAGCTCACAGCCCCTTTCTGTAAAAACTTCTGGATTCTTTATAGTCTCTTCAATCTCTGGCTTGAGGACTGAGTTACCAGGTTGAATGTGGTCTATAACAGCCAATTGCTTCTTGATCTCAAAGCTCATCAGTAGTCAGTTTCCTTAGTTAATTATACACACATTCTACTATTCCTATGTAATAAATAACTTGTATCAAATTGGCCTCTTTGCCATTAGGAACTGCCCAGTTTGCTTCGAACCCAAAGCCAGTTTCTTGAATCAGCATAAGAATCCCACAACTTTGGGATCCCAGGAGATACCAGAACAGGATTCTCTGTTTGACTGAGATAGAAGAATCCTAAACAGAGTTCGGAAACAATCTGGTGGTTTTTTTTTCATATATTCTATCAGCACCTGCACTAAACAATGTACAGCATCTGAAGCTTTCTCCAGTGCTATACATATGCAAGGATCTAATGGCAGAATGAAGAGAAAAAAAGCCCCAAGACATTATTGATGTTCTGCAGCAAGGGCAGAAAGTTTCAGTTGTTTAATCATGGATGGTCAAAGCTAATCATCAAAGGGGAGGGAGATTTATATGCAATCTGAAACAGGAAAGGCTGTGGCCCAAGGATGCAGAAATGACAAATTCTTTCCATTGACAAAAGACTGCATTTCATTTTCAGACTTCCCTCAAGGGAAAAAGTAAGGCAACACTAAGCTCACAATAAACTAAACAGCAATCACCAGGAACTAGGAAGAGTGCCATTTTGAAAGCCCATGTTTTTATGGCACCAGTCAAAGATCAAAACTCACAATCTTTCTGTTTTGTTCCACCTTAGCAAACAGACTTCATAGGCAGGGAGCATACTGACAAATTATCCTTTACTATGTTATTTGTAGTGGCTCAGTGGCTAAGACGCTGAGCTTGTCGATCAGAAAGATCGGCAGTTCGAATCCTTAGCGCTGCATAACAGAGTGAGCTCCCGTTACTTGTCCCAGCTTCTGCCAACCTAGCAGTTCGAAAGAATGTAAAAATGCAAGTAGAAAAATAGTGACTACTTTGGTGGAAAGATAACAGCATTCCATGCACCTTCGGCATTTAGTCATACCAGCCACATGACCACAGAGACATCTTCAGACAGCGCTAGTTCTTTGGCTTTGTAACGGAGATGAGCCCCACCCCCTACAGCCGGAAATGACTAGCACGTATGTGCGAGGGGAACCTTTATCTTTACCTTTAGTCTACTAGTGAGACTTTTTCCTAGAGCAGTGTGTTTCAGCCAATGGATTTCGGTGGAACTCTGGACTGCAGCCTACCCTAAGGTGATTCATAAAAGTACCACTACCATCTGGTTGGTAAAAGTTTACCCTAAAAATTAATGAATTTCTAAATACATGTCTAGACTGAGATGGGCCAAACTTGGGCTAACACATACCTCTTACACATGAAGCCTTAGGCATATCTTTCCTATACAGCACTAGAAAGTTACTCTGTCTAGTTTTAAGCATGTAAACACTAAACTACAGAGAACTTTGGAAACAATAAAGCCACAACCTATAAAGTGACAAGCCATAATAAAGTTCAGCTGGATATGGAAATTGAGTATTTTGAAGACAGTATTACAGTTCTTCAGATGAAGAGGTTGCATTGAAAATAAAAGCTCACGTCTTGCTGAAGAACACTCAAAAGCATTATTCCCTCACCACTGTAAGTACAGTAATTCAAAGCTTCTATCCACCTATGACACCACTTTGGAGGCTCCAGGTTCAATATGTAAAACAATAAATTAGCCTTAAGATTGCTTCTTGACACATTAAGACAAATCCTGTATAATTTTAAAAAAGCCAATTATTATAACTTCCTGGGAAACATCAATGCCTGTTTTGATTTTATTTGTACATTATACTGTATAATGTGCTGAATATTTTGAAGTCAGCATAAAGCAGGCTGTTGACAGAAGAAAACCTCAAATATCAGGAATTGTGTTTCCTGGAAATTAGTCATTGGGATAACAGCAATACCTTATTATAGTTCAACTTCTTTGATGTTTCTTGTTTGAGCTTTCACCTTTTTCTGCAGTCCCAACCCTTCAGAAGACAGGCACATACCCATTATATTACTTTATTTAGTTCCCAGAACCCCATACAAAAAGCAAGTAATATCTATGCATACCCTTCCTTGATTTAATATTCTATCAAATGTAATTAGTTACTGTGACTTTATATTTTGATTATCCACTCCTCGATAAACCCATACAGATATAAATCTTCCCTGTCCCTCCCCAATACCCCTCCAATCTATGGCAGAAAGACAATTCTTGAAATCGTTACTCCCTAAATTGGATTATAATTTGTCTCCTCTACATTTTTCACATGAGTGTCATATTCCACCAATTCACAGAACTTGATTCAGAATAGAAAAGCTTGTAAGCCAAAGAAGACACCGAACCCCCAGCTATTCCATTGTAGACACTACAGCACAAATACTACTCAGATCAGTGGTAATGGTTAAGTAAAGGGAAGAAGGCAATATAGAAGACTAAAAAGCCATGACAGCATGTTGTATTTTGAAAGCTAGATATACTTCATTTCAATCCTTACTAAAATTCCCACTGCCCCAAGGAGATCACTCAGTAATAACCACAGGGTCAAGTAGAAACGAGCACTAACAGTGAAGCAGCCTTCCCCATTGCTAATAATGATTTAAAGTTGAACAGAATTAGCCCCACAGCATGAGAAACAGTGAAGCTGGAAGATGAGTAAAAAGAAAAAAAAACATTTCAATGCTACTCAGACATTCTTTATGCAACATCTCTTCATCTATTTGTCATTATTCTACCTTAATTTCCCTTTTTCTTTTGGATTTTTATTTGTGAGATTTAAAAGTTCAGTCAAGAGGGATAAAAACCAGAAATTTAAAAAGCAGGGGGAGGGGAAGGAATGTCAACTCATAAAATATCTCTATGGTCTTTTCAGAGTTGCCAACAACTAATGAAACAGCTTGCCCTACCAATGGAACAGTTTGCCCTCGGAAGCTGTGGGAGTGCCATCACTTGAGACTTTCAAAAAGAGATTGAACTGCCATTTGTCAGAAATGGTGTAGGGTCCCCCGCTTGGGCAGTGGGTTGGACTAGATGACCTATAAGGTTCCTTCCAACTCTGATTATCTGTTAACAGAAAGGGAGTGGGGAAGGGGTTTGAAAGAGCAGTGCGGCAGCTTGGAAATCGAAAGTGCATTCCATAAATAGTTTTCAAAGGTAATAACTAGGTGACTGAAGTATTTGTCATGCACAATTCTAATTGGAGAACATGATTGATGACTCTTGGCTATGGATGTGTCTCAATGGAGAATATGAATTATGATACACCCAGGGGATGGGGGAAAACCAGGGTCAAGGGTGACAATGAATTATGTGTCTCAGAGTCGGCTACACCCAGGCAGTGCTGGACATGCTAACTCCCAATAAATCCTTTTGAAGTTTTGGAAGTTTGGCTCGAGACTCATGATTTAATTGGGGTAACTGCCGAAATCCTGACAGGAAATTTATAATCATTATGAAACTCAATAAGAAATTCAATTTTATTATGCTTACAGTTTGTATATTTTAATTAATATTAGAAGTGAATTCATATGAATTCATGATAATTATTAACTAGTATAATAAGGATGTATTTTTGAGATTGAAACATACATAGCTCACTTCCTCCAGAATATCATCCCTCACCCAAGGTGAGTTTAGCTCCATCCCTGTTAGCCTTTCAGAAGGCCCTGAAGGGCTAACAGGGCCCTGAAAATATGGGTCTTTCAGCAATCTTGGGGGGCCTATGAGGAGCCTGTACAATTCCTCTCCAGCAAACTTGCTTCTATTTATTTTTTAAAAAAACTTTTTAATATTCTGACATTATTTTAATTGTGGCTGTTATGTTACACAGAGTCACGTTCAGTAATATAAGCAGCCATATAAATTTGTTAAACAAATACAGCCACAAGTTCATTTGCCATACATCTATGGAAAGGATTATACAAAATTATAAAGGGCAACTTAATATTGGAGAAGCTGTTATCATGTATAAACACAAATTAATATACTACGTATTGTGGGAATATAAGGCTTGGTGATATCTAATAAAAATATTAATTAAAAAGAGTATTCCATCCTTGTAATTTCTTTCATTCTATTATAAATATTTCCATGAATTGTTAGATATCACAGAATTGCCACTAAATACAAAAGAATGATCCAACTTGATTATTGCCTTTCCAAACATTTTTAGACAATTATCTATTTTAGATATTAACAATCGGAATAAAACATCCTACATCAGTTTTATTTAAGTGTAATGTTGATTTTAGGATACTTTAGGATACTTTTCCACTGATAGTCTTATTGTTGCATATAAATTGCTCTTTTATATTCTGTGCTTATTTAATCACAGTCTTTGACTTACTGAATCATAAATCTGCAATGTATTTCAACAGACACTTATAGATAAACCCCAATAAACAATCTGACTTTTTGTTATAAATTTTTCAGAAAAGTCAAGTGTACAAATATTCCACCTTTTTTTGAAATTCCTTTAGAAAAATGCCCAATTATTTAAAGATATTGAAACCAATGAGGTGATACTAACCCTTCTGAATACAAAATTGCAAAGGATTTCATCTTTGTCTTATTAATAATTAAATGTTATAACTTATTAAATATATAATTTACTGGTCAAATGTGCTTGTACATTCATATTCATAAACATAGGTAGTTAATATTGAACCATGAGGAGATTAAGTTGGGACTAATTCTTTTTCGGTATTAATCCTATACCCATACCTTAATCCCATAGGTATGGGTTTTTTTGTCTCTTCTTTAAAGGGCCCATGGAAGCAAATATTTCTTTATCTCATTTTACAATCATTAATAACGCTTCCAGATAGATTAAGTAGAATGAGAGACTCTTCAGAAGCTGCTCTGTCTTCTACAATTCTGTACTCATGTATAAAGGAATAAGACTTCTTGAACCCCAGCAAATTACTTCTAAAAAGACAAGTTCAACATGAGCCATTGTGGCACAGTGGTTAGAGTGCAGTACTGCAGGCTACTTCTGCTGACTTCCGGCTACCTGAAATTTGGCAGTTTGAATCTTACCAGACTCAAGGTTGATTCAGTCTTCCATCCATCTGAGGTGGGTAAAATGAGGGCCCAAATTTTTGGAGGCAATATGCTGATGCTGTAAACCACTTAGAGAGGGCCGTAAAGCACTGCAAAGCAGTAGGTAAGTCTAAGTGCTATTGCTATTACATTCTTAATTCGCTTTACTGCTGTAAAGGGTTTGCAATTCAAATTCTACACCTATAAAGTGACTTTGTTGACAATTTTGTTTGATTACATCTTACTGTACAACTTGGCCACAGTTTTACTGAAGACAGAATGCAGCAAAATGCAGCATTCTACATTAGATACTACACAACTCAGTTAACCTTGCAGAAGTAGGAAAAAATGCAACATCACTGTTGCAGATCTGATTAGTTTTTCCTTGGTTCTTAAGGGATGAGTTTGCAGCCTCCTTTGATGCTTTCCAATGATCACAGCAAGGAGTAGAGTTCCTCTTCTGGTAGATTATCCTTGAGATTTTCAGTCTTTGGGTGGTGGGCTCCCTGATGTGTTTGAAATGGCAGAGTGCACATTAGCTGCTGTTGATCAGCTCATTAACTGAAGCATTGCCGGCAGCTCCTCTGCTGCCTAATTTGTGAGCTTAATGCCAACTTTAGATGGCTCACTGCATTCCTACAACACAACTGAACAGCAGGCAGGCAAGCCCAAAAGATGATCCCCTCAAGGCACGAAGCAATTTAAAAGGTTCAATAATTGGAGACAATGTGTACCTGAGACACCCCAGCTGACACTGCCAATTTTACAATATCCTCAGAGGTCAAATACATCTAGAAAGGCAAGAGAGAGAATACAAAGCTCCTGCACCTCAATGAAGGTTATTTCTTGTTTCTCTCTTATGCTTTCCTATTTGGTGAGCTTCTTTCAAAACCAGGAGAGCAATGACCTTGCTGCAGATGACAGACTGCAAAGGCAAAGCCATCTCCCCCAATAATGGGCAGGATGAAACACAATGTCTATGAGTTTTCTATTTAGAAGCTTGATTCAATTTCCCACATGGTGAGATTTGGCATTCCAGGTAAGTAGTCCGATAGTCTATCCAGTCTGTGTGGTGATGGAGGCAAGTTATGAATGCTTAATTTTTCTGATGTTAGACAATCTGTCAAGATGAATAGAACCATCAAATATGAACTGCCTTTGGAGGAATGATTCCATATCAGGGGGTAGCATATGGATATAGTAGAATTGAAGAGAAGGTTTAAAGAATATCTAACCCCTTTGTTCTTAACTGTCCTAGAAGAAAAGTTCCAAAGTTTTGTAAGAAGCTCCCCTAATATAAATGGTACCTACTCAAGAGCAGTTTCCATTAATTTCAAGATGTCAAGTCCCCAGGCATAAGAGGCCAGAAAGTCCTGAAGAAGACTCTTGACTATGATGAACTCAGTTATCCTAGTTCAAAGAAAGGCTTTAGCTGTGCCATCTCAACTTGGGGATATAGTACTCCAATTACCCAAAAGCTCAAATAGTTCTTCTACTTCAGCCTTTGCAACTTTCTATCACACAAAAACTGGAGGCAATTGAAAAGGCCATAAGATATTTTCAAGAATCAGAAGCAATCAGGCAGAGAACAAACAAAATCATCTCTACCTGACTAATTAAAGCTTCGATTGTTCACAAATAAGTGCTAAATCAAAACTTTTCTTGCTGGGAGTTAATTGTCTGTAACCTCTTGAGGTAAGCTCTTCTAGGATCCAGACAATGACTTCTCACACATTTTCCACTGATAGTTTCCTTGGAATCCTCAACTAGGATGGGACACAATGGAGCTTGCCCATCAATAAAGCTTGCACATAATTATTTCCCAAATGAATATGATTTTGAAGTCCTTCTTTTGTCTACTTCATTTAAAACCTGCATCCTCTTAGGACTGAGAGCCTGTGTTTAGACGACTTAAATAAAAAACACTGCAGACTATCATTCCAGAAGAAATAAAGGGGAAAAAGAAGAAAACATTGCCTTAATAAAGAAATAGCAGAAATAACATTGTACAGTAGTGGAGAAACTGCTACATTCAAGAAAGCAACATACGCTGCATTGTAAGAAAATAAATTAATACTGACTGCTGTATTAACTTTCATTTCCCTTTCAGTGAAGTACTAATGTTGTACAGATTTCAGGCATAAAAATGCAAAGTGCACCTATTTTTCACAGAAGCGGTAAAAAGAAATCCAGCATCCACCATCTGTCTGAATCTACTACAATACCAACAGCAAAAAAATCCCTTAGCATTCGTTAGTTCTGCCCAACTATTTTGTACACAAAGTGTATCTTATATGTGTATCTTATAGACGTTGTATACCATGGAACTAACTTATCACAATTAACTTGTTTTATATTACAAAAAATGTATGTTACTAGTAATAGTAGTAGTCCAATACAAGAAACTGAATGTGGATGATATAGATGGATCTTTTGTCTCTTCTTTTAATAATTCATAGAACAATAAACACATGCTACACCAGCATATGCCATATGTAGATTAAATTACACATCCCTAATTCATAGTACATGTTTCCCTATTTAAAAATGTAACATGAAAAGAGCCACTCTAAAACCGATAACTGATTATCCTCAGATAGGCCTAAGGCAGCGATGGAATTCAACATTTTTTACTACCGGTTCTGTGGGCGTTGCTTATTTGGTGGGTGTGGCTTGGTTGTCATGTGGTTGGGTGGGAGTGATGTCGAGTTGGCCATGCCCACTCAGTCACATGACCAATGCTGCAGAGACAGGGTGATTTCCTACGTATCTTCCTCCCCTCCTCCACCCTTGGACTAACAAAAAAAAAAAGTCCAACTAAAGATCGCGACTGCCTGCTGAGTCTGCCTGCTGAATGGGTTTTGTTTTGGGGTGGTTTCTGTTTCATTTTTTTGCCAGAAGCCCCTCGGAAATAAATTTGCACTGCCAAATCTTACTGTACATCCAAAGTGAGCAACCAGGCAACTAGGTCAGGGGCGTGGCCAGCCAGAGGTCACCATCGGTTCAGTGACCCACGCCAAATCACCACTACCAGTGCAACCAGTTGATTACCATCTTTGGCCTAAGGAAAATGATAATCAGTTTCACAATTCTCTAAACCTTTTCCTGCAAGCACATGAAGGAAGATATAGAGGTTAATGCTTTTTCTATCCTTGTCAGCCTGATGAAGTATATTTTCAGCAACCCATGCAATGGTCATCCATCTAGTAATAGCTTTTATGGGAGATGGAATCTTTACCCAACTTTAGAAGTTAATGCATCTATCAGTTTCTATAATAGCTGCCCTACTAAGCCAACCAAGAAGAGAGCAATTCTTAATATCAGGATATTAATGTAACATAGCTGGCAGGAAGTGGACAGACAGCATACTATTTCAAGCCTTTGCATCCCAGATGAAGTACCTGCTAGCTCTAAGAAAGCTTTCAATCAGATAATGGTGGAAAGCAACTGAGCATAAAAACACAGTAGCATCTATAGTTATCAGAGGTCAAAATTATTCCTCTGTCACTTGCTTGTTGGAGAAAAAAATCATATTTGGTTATCATATTGATGTATTTATTCTCATTGTGTTTCTTGTAACTATGATGTTATAATCAACAATCTTAAATAGTCAATGTCAACTCCAAAAGAAAACACAAACAGATTTCTACTAACAGGATACAACCATACAATAACCCCAATCTATTATTTTAAAAAATCGTCCTTAAGCACTGGATGCAATCTGGAGAGTATGAGAGAAGATGCTCTTTGTTATATCCTAGGCCCAAACAACTATGGACACTGTAGCTAATAGCAGCAGTGCAAAGCAGTACATAATTCTTCTTTTTGCCTTGCATTACTGCTCTAATAGCAGTAAGGCTGCTTGGCATGAATTTCTGCATTTTCTGAAAAACTTTCCAAAGGGAGACTAGACAGCCTTAAAGGCAGCATGCTCATCTTTTCATGGAGGAGACTAAGCTTGGCTGAAGTCAATAACTATTTGCTCTCTTATGATGGATGGATTGATTATGTGCCATCAAGTCAGTATTAACCACACAGATAGACCTTCTCCAAGATGATGTTCTCTTATATTCATCACAAATCCTGAAACATTATCAGTATGTTCTCCTGTACACTAGCTCCCTGGGAGAGAAATTGGATGCAAAACAGGAGTGACAGCAGAAACTTATTTAAACCTTTGATCTTTTACTAGCTGCTGCCATCATGTGATAGAGAACAGGGAAGATACCGCAAGCACAATTTGTTTGGAGGCAGGTTGCCATGTGTTTCTTATTCCCCTTCAATATAATCATGCTTAATGAAAGACATATTATAGTCAAAGTTTCAAGAAGAGCCTATAAAAGGACTATACTATTCGCTTATTTCCAATTCAGCACTTTTCCAAAAAGATAACAGATAAACATTTAATTCATTGGCATGGTCCTATAACTCCTTTTCTGTTAAGAAAATGGTGATCGTTATCAGTGAAATAACAATGGCAGAGAAATACAATTGTAGTATGTAAGCTTGCTTCTTTAGCTCTAAGTTTTTACTTTGTGAAGCTAGTTAGTCCTCCAGTGAAGTTAACTACTATAAAATTCAGGCCTCTCTGGAAGTTGTGCTTTCACTTCATAACACAATAAGTTAGAAATTTTCCAAATGCCTATTTAATGGGACTCATTCTGGCTTAAGAACTATTTTAGGGACATAAAAGGTTTTTGTAATTTTTGCACTGAACAACTACACAAGTTTTCTAAACCAAGTCCTGCAGAATTCTGACTAAAAAAGTACAAGAGGTGAATTGAGCAAAATTACAGAAGTACGGTGTAGCTTTATGCCAGGCATGGGGGAAGGGAAGAGAGCAAAAGACCATCTTTCTGCTCTTCAGAAAGCCACTGAGAAATGTATAAATATGGGAGAGAAAGCTTATTATGCTCATTAATTTGGAAATAGTTATGATACAGCCATTAGGCTAGAGATGGGATTCAAATTTCTTAACAACTGGTTCTGTGGGCATGGCCTAATTTGTGGGTATGGCTTGGTGGCCATGGCTTGTATGTAAATATTATAAATATTGATATAAATATTGATTTGAGTTGCTCACAGAATCGCAGATTCATTCAGAGATCTACCATTCTGCAATCTACTACCTGAGTCTGCACTGAAAAATAGAAGCTTCAGTCCCAAGGAAGGTTCAGCTCAGCTTTTAGATTAGCTAGAAAGCAGGAAATTCAACAATCTAATCTAAAGTTAAGCTAATCTAAAACTAATCTAAATCTCCCAACATAGCAGAACAGCTGACGGTTGGAAAAGTATCAACTTAGCAGGCAAGTTTGATGGTGTGCATGCCAGGTAAGGAGACAGTGGGCGGGGAGGGGAGGAGAGGGGTGAGCCAGTGGCGTGATTTGCTGGTTCTCTGAACTGGGCAGAATCATAACAACTGGTTCTATAGAACTGGTCCGACCAGGTAGAATCCTGCCCCTGCATTAAACCTGAATTATGAATTGTTTTACGCAAATATAGAGCTGGAGATTGATTGGTACATATGGTGAGAGTGGTATATAATGAAAATAAAGCATGCATGAAAAGAAATGAAATGCTTCATACATGATACAGGTAGTCCTTAACTTACAACAGTTCCTTTAGTGACCATTTGAAGCTAGAATAACACTGACAAAAGTAACCTATGAGTATTTTTCATACATAGGACTATTGCAGCCATGTGATCAACATTCAGACATTTGGCAACTGACTCATATTTCTGACAGTTGCAATGTCCCAAGATCATGTGATCACCTTTTACGAACTTCTGACAAGCAAGTCAACGGGAAAGCTGAATTCACTTAATAACTAACTATGTTACTGACTTAAAAACTGCACTGATTCACTTAACAGCTGTGGCAAGAAAATGGGATAAACACATTTAACAAATGACTCACTTAGCCACTAAAATTTGGCCTCAATTATGGTCATAAGTCAACTAACTGTACAGCGTTGAGCATGTAGTAAGCTAATGTTTTATGATGTTTCCTTGGTGTTTTAATTTATTAATGGATAAATATACAATGGCCCCCAATGAGCTGTGGCATTTTGGAGGTGATTAAATAGCACCACCACCTTCTCCCTGTGAGAACTTTACTTTCTGCCTATCCAACTGGGTCAATTTTATTTTAACTGAATTTTAAATATAAGATCCCTATTTGTTGTTTTATTTTTGTTGTATGTGTAGAAGCCACCAGTGAGATGGACAGCATACAAGTTTAATAATTAAAAAAAAATAGGAATACTAATGAAACCAGAGATGGATCAATTCAACTTGTGAATTGTATTGTCATAGGCAAAATAATGCTGTATTGTTGGCTAAGAACGTGAATGAATTTGGAACAAATGTTAGATAGACTGTATTATACCATATGTCATATGGAACAGAAAATGAATATATCAAATAGATTGGATTTTATGGAGAAAATGAAATGAAACATTGCAAGTGTGATATAAATAGTGAAAACCCTTAACAAGTAGATTAATTTTCATTTGTTTTGTTATCAAAACATATTCCTCCTACTTCAACCAGATGTTTAAACTTTATTTCTGGAGATTAAATTTATAGGTTTATTTCATTTTAGAAACATACATACACATGCATCTACTGACAGGAAATTAGTAAAAAAAATTGCAATATATAGTTGATACTCCTTTTACCCAGCTTTATATCCTATTTCCCAAAGTTTAAAACATAATTTGATCTAATATTCGTCACGATACTCTTGCTTATGTTGGTTTGTAGCTGTTTTGTTATCTATCCATCTATAACTGCAAATATGTAAGAAGAACAAGTTGAAATATTTGAAAAATGACATACAAAGCACAGTTCAAAGCAAAAAGTTTTGGAGGGAAGGCCCAGAATAAAAACTTCTAAGATGACCAAACAAAACAAGACACAATTCTCAAAAAGAAATGAAATAGATATGAGGCAATGAAACTGAAGTGGCAAAGTAACAAGAGATTTAATAAGGTTGTCAAAGTGGGAGTAGTCCAGCATTGTTGTGCATAAAAGTAGATGATAATTCTAGCCATCACAAAGTGAGATCATGCATAGTTGGTGTCAATCTCACTTCTTCTGAACCATAAACCTCAATGAAGTAGGCTTTGAGTTGGAAAGGCATGGATAGTTATGGCCAAGTATGAATCTGTGAAGTTTTTAATTCAGAAAATCCAGAACAATGGTTCTATAATGTATCCTATTTCTAGCCAGACAACATAACATTTTATAACCAAATGCTTTCCAGATACGTACAAATTTCTAGGCATATGCTGATAAATAAGTAACAAGGAGTTGCTTTTTATCATTCTCTATGTGACAGCATATGGTTCGTCAAATCCCAGAAATGCCCTGAAATATGCTTGTATCCCCATTCCCTCAACCTCTCCTGAGAACAATCCTTTGCTCACCAAAACCATATAATTCACTGAAGAACGGCAACGGAACCTGCAAGCTACAGAATGTCACTGGGTGACCTAAAGATCCTTGGCTCAGTTACACAATTTTGTACAAGTGTAGAATCATCCCTGCGGGGACGCAAGAGATCATGCTGGGAAAATCATAGCATCTGCCTTAGCAAACACTTACAGAACTGCAAGCACCATTTGTCATCCTGGGGAGACAGAATTAAAAAATAGCCTCCTTCCTGAACAGAATAAGGCAGAATCCTCCACCCACTCAATCACTCCTTCTAGCTTCCCATTAAAGAAACAAAGGAAGTATATCTTATACATTTCTAGGAATGCTAAAATAAAATAGTGAAATCATAGGGGTTTATATAATAGAAATTGAAATGCATTCTCTCCTTTTGCAAAAGAGGAGCATCCTTTTTTTTTTTTGTCCTTACCATCACCTACTAAATGAAAAAAATCGGAAGTTCTGCTGTGCTGGAAAGGCATCTTCTCACTTTATCAATTTCCTCCATACTTTGTCACTTTCCCTCAACCTCCATCACCTTTAAATAAATTGAGATTGGAACTCTTCAATCCCTCACCCTACATGAGAAATGGGGAAAAGCTTGATGACTGTCCATATTTTCACCCACACATTCAAGCTATGTCAGAAATGTTCCTTAAGCCCAAAACAAACATTTAACCATCACCCCAAAAAGATTTTCTGAATGTAGAAACAGACAACTACAGAGAAAAGTGTCGTATACATTTTGAACATTAATAAAATTCATGTATGTGTAAATAGATTTGTGAAGCAACACAGCTTTTGCTGTCAATTCTTAAGTTACTTGTTCAACATCTAAATGGAGATGCTGGGTAGTGTCATCCATTAGTATGCTGATGTTATCCAATTGTATCTTTTAACCACAGCCAGCCAATTCAACTCACTGTTACTAAGATCAAATGGTTGTGGCTGTGGAAGATTTTATTTTTGTATGGGGTACCAGTTCCCTTTTAGGAGTGATGTGCAGTTTGGAGCTCTTCTTGGACTCACAACTCCTGCTAAGAAAACAAATGGCAGCTGTAGCCAAAGGGCCTTTGCACTATGCCACTTCCTGGATTGGGCAGTCTTCTAGACATTCTTGTCACATAACAGCTCAGCAATTCACACTACATGGGGCTGCCCTTGAAAATTACTGGCTCATAATACAGCAATTCACACAGTGGCTGCCATATGGCACTTCTGCTTTGTGAGTTGCACTGTGCCAATATGCTTCCAAGTATAATTCATGGTGTCTTCATCACTTATAAAGGCTTGCATGCAGGGGTGGATTCAAATTTTTTAACAACCAATTCTGTGGGTGTGAATTAGTTGGTGGGTGTGGCTTGGTGATCATGTGACCGAGTGGACGTGGCTTGGTGGTCATGTTATTGGCTGGGTGTGGCCAACTCAATATCACTCACATCGAGGCCCGCATCTCCTCGCCTGGCCTCTCGTGACTGTGGGGATGCTGCAACAGTCATAAGTGTGAAAAATGGTCATAAGTCACTTTTTTCAGTGCCATTGTAACTTTGAATGGTCACTCCACACAAGCAAAGTACCAGCAAAGGAGGGGAAAAAAACTCCAGAGAAGTTCCTGAAACAGGATATCTAGTCCTGCCAAGAATGTAATAAGGGTTAATGGAGAGGTAATTTCTGTAAGCAACACCAGAATGTTTCCTTCCTGCCTTTCTTACAGGATTAGGCCAGTAATTTCTTCTAATAACCGGTTCTCTGAACTGCTTAGAATGTTAACAACAGGTCTAGTGAATAGATGCAAACTGGTAGAATCCCACCCCTGCTTGCATGGCACAGGGCCTGGTTCTGTCAGAGAATTAATCTCCTGTGGTTTCTGTCCAGCAAATAGAGTTCACAGACTACATATACTGCACATTCCTTCAAACAAGGTTGTATTTTAGGACTCAAGAAGCACACCATCTCCACCATGATACTTGCCCTCTGAAATGAGATCCTCCTGAGATCCAGACAATTCCCACCCTATTGGCCTTCTGTAAGGCCTTCAAAATCTGCTGCTTTCCCAGACCTTGAAACCTCGTTAGATACATTTATCATGTGTTACATATGTTCTGAAAGAGCTGTCATTTTGTTTCTCTCCTTCACTGTGTTTCATTTATTTTGCTTTATTTGTGTGGTTTTAGCCAGAATTGGCTGAAGTTGGGCAGTGTCTAATCTAGTCTCCCTGGTCCCTTATTTTCTGACTGCACTCTCCTGCCCTTTTGGAACAGATAGAAAACACAAACAAAAATAATGATGTAAAAATAGTTAAATTTGGAAGAGTTATTCTACCTTGGTTTCCCATTGTTAAATGGGAATGGAAGCCTAACTCATCAGATGACAAAACCAAAAACATCCACATATTTATGCTTATAATATATTTATAGGCATGAATATTAATACAAGTCACATCTCCTCATCCCTTCAGAGTCAAAATGTTATATTATTCTTTCTCTCTTTACAACATTCTCTAGAGTAACCTTCCTATATGAAATCATACTAAGTCCTGTAAGTGTATTATGGGAAAATGAATCAACTGGTCCCATGTTTTCAAATTTTAGAATACGCCCTAAATAAGTAGAACTCCTACATCATTCTTTGATGTAGGAAAGTCTTCTGAATGCAATAACAATCCTTTTGAGTTTTAGAGTGACTTGTCTTCAAAAACATAGTTAATATAGTGAGATGGAATTTTTAATTTTGGCATAAAACATAATCAAATTCTAAAAACAAAATAAAGACATTCTTTAGAAGATTTTTATAATATTGATGATACTATGTTCCATCCAGCATGATTGCTGTTGGACAGTCAGTTTTAATTCTTCATGAAGCAATTAACATGATTTCAACAAGACTATCAGGTCTTCCTTTGTAGTAACTACTTCTTTGGTTCTTCTAAGCTCATGCCTGTGTCACGAGTCATTGTGTCCAACCATCTTGTCTTCAACAAGCCTTTCAGTCACTCTTGATTCTTTTTTCAACATCAGGTTCTTTCCCAATGACTTTTGCTTTTACACGTGTGCAAAATATTTAAGCTTTAGTTTCATTTTTAGCACTTCCAGTGTTTTTATACTTATATCATTCAATAATTTGTTCTGGGTTTTTTTGTATTCTGAACTATTTTCTCCAAGATCACAATTCAATATTATTAATTTTTTCCCAGCTTGCCTTTCTGATGATCCAGCTTTCACAAAGACATATATAAATCTAGATATATTTTATCTAGATTTATCATCAACTTTCCCTTGTTGCAGGTAGCTCTCTATTGTCTTCATACTTAAAATTAAAAGCAATGCAGGGACTGTATTTATATAGTCATTTCAATGTGTCCCATCCTTGAAACACCTTGTCATTTTTGAAGATGCACTCAAGCCGTGCACTGCTGAGCCAGATACATGTGGATTCCTGCAGCAAACCACCTAAAAGAAATTACCTTCTTTGTTTTCAACAGAGCTCTGGACCAGATGACACACTTGGAACTTTAACAAAATATGATAACATTTCGACAAGTGGCCAGCATGATGGACTCATACAGTTTATGAATGAAGGGAATGAAGATGCTCACTTTCACAGCTTTGCAGGACACTGCTGACCATTTTACTTTTGACTTTTATGGATTGAGGGGAGGGCCTTAGACAGTTTCTAGAAGCATTCTTAGAAATGAAGATGCTACTAGGATAGGTTTTTGTTTTATAAAAAGGCAGCTACTTCTTCTAATCAAAGATTATTATGATCTTGATCATGATCATGATGATAATGATGTCAGAGACAGGAAGAACAGGATGATTCGAAGCATCAGAGTCATAGTCTGTGGGCACTTTGACACTCATGTGTACCATATTTGGACAGGGTCCTGGTCTAGATTGCACAATAACGAAGTATTTCACTATTTAATATAACTTAGGTCTTCTGTCAAGGCATGGAGCATGGAACATGGAAAAGGAAAACACATGTTGCTTCATGTAGAAAAGAGAGTTCTTTAATCTTTACAGTTAAGAGAACTCTTTAATCTTCACAGTTGTCAGACTCACACATTTAAGAAAACATTTTGTAGCAACATATTGTTGGACTTGTTCCCAGTACAATTCTAAAAGAATAAGTATTAACATGACGGTATTCAACCAGACCTTTCCAAAATAAATAAACAAATAAATAACATGCTCAAATAAACCACTTCTAAAATTCTCAGCATGTACTTGAGCTTCAGTTGTAAGTACTGTGTACGGTTATCATCATGCTCACTCAGATCAAGGATATGTGTTTACTTTCAACTGTAGTATCTTCATAAACAAAGATAGAAGAAAAAATTTCAAAATTTTTTTTAAAAAAATATTTGTTTTTAGTTTGACTGTTCTTTCAGGGATATCCAGTGCTATGGATTCATTTGGAAGTAGGCGTTTCGAATGAGCCAGAATTAAAAATGCAGCATCTGTCTTTGACTCATTAAAGCATATGCTGCTTAGTAAAGGTTTGCTCTTCATATCAATAGTAATGTAAAAACTTCTATGCCAGTTGCATCATTGCATGTGTATCAGAAGAACAGAAGAACTTCATTTCCCTCCCCCCTAAGAATTGGGTTCATAAATGAAAGCTGCAAAACCCAGGCCACTAACAATATTTGTTTGATGGTTGCTAGTTTGGTGGTTGCTAGTTTGAATATAGCAACAATGGAGTTAAACTTGTCAATTTTAATCATATAAATTGCTGAAAAGCCCTTTGTATGGTACATATATATTGAAGTGTTTTTAAAGATTTGGTTTTTTGTCATCTCATTATGAACTAAGGACTTTTCATAATATTGCCTACCTATAGGTCTGATTAGTGAATAAGTGTGTGATATGTGACCCCTTTGAATGCTTGACAAGTTCTACAGTCAACTTACAGTAAATAGGGGGCATGTTTTCCACATGATGTTATGGAAAATTATGTTTCCAATTATTTACTCCTTACTAAATGGTTAACTTCTAATCCAGAATCTAATTAGATGTGATTAGAAAGTGACATCAGGGTAACCCTAAACTGAAGAAAGTGAGAAAGTGTTTTATTGAAAGGCCTGGACAAGAGAGATTTCGTAATATCTTAAATCAATTCATCCAAATGGTCATTAACTATAACATACCTGAATCATCTCCAGCACAATAATCAGATGCTTTAGCAACTTTAGAGGTGTCTGGAATGTCAGGATCTTTAAAACGAAATGAAACCAATAAGTCCATTTTGTATAAAACTAGAAATAGGAAGAAGATTATCACTGGTAACATGAAACATGGAATGAGAAATTGGAAAGTTCAGTTCTTGAAAATCAGTGAGGCCAAGTTTTAAGATATGTAAAATTATGAGTTGGAAATTAAGGTAATTCATAGAAAACATTATTTGATGTTTATTGGACTTTTCAATTTTTTTAAAAGGTAAGTATTAGATTGCAAGAATTTTTTTAAAATAAAGTTTTATTTGGGTTTTTACACACAAAATACAAGTAAAACATCGTTTTTGAAAATAGCATGGTCCCGGGTTGAACTTCTTTATACAGACACAAAACTCAATTTCATGCTCCTTTTTGTATTCTATTCCATATCTTATACTATTTTACATTTTCTATATAGTTTTTCCCCTCTTTTAATTTTTTCAATTTTATTTTGATTATCTCATCTCAATTCAAATCATTATATTTATACTTTTGTCTGTTCTGTTTCAATTTCATATTATCTTTTCTCATTAAACAAATTTTCTCCTGTAGTTACTAATTGGAGTATGACACCTTTATATCTTTTAATTACATCCATTCAACTCTTATTTAAACTTCAATATATACCTTAAGTTTATGAACTTCAATATAATAGAAAATACATAACTTCCAATCGAATTCGGCTTGGCCCATTCTTATAATACACACTATATTCTTTAAAAAAAAAGGGGAAGACTGTAAATATATGTAATTATAAACCCTCATTCCATTCCAGTTCAGTTCTATCATTAATAATCATTAAAATCATAACATCTGTAACACTTCTTTTCAATTAAATATCATACTTCCTTAAAAACACATCTCCATAATTAATTTTTCCCTTATTTCTCTTCACATATGTTTTATAAATCATTAAATATACCTTTTGTTACATTTATTTATTGACAAGCATTCCACTGAATTACGATAGCTATTTTATTAGACATTTTAATCATACACTGTTTCGTATTTTTTAAAATTATTTCTGCTTCTAATATAACCATACTATCTTATGTACCTTTGCAGAATCCCTTTTTCCATTAAGTTTTCACCCATTACCTCTAAATAGGCCCTGTTTCTCTATATTTTGCTTCTGTCCTTTATAACTTCTTTTCCTTTCTTTCTTCCCTCTCATCTTCTCCCTCCCCTTTTTACCCCCTTGTCTCTCTAGTTCTAATTCTCTCTTTTGCATTTCCCTCTTCTGTTGCTTTCTGATTTTATACTTATTTTTCACTCTATTTTTTTTTTAGTTGTTTTTCCCAATCTTAACATTTCCATTCTCTTTCCCCCCTTTCCTTTTCCCCCCCATCTAAGATTACTTGTTCATTAAAGATGGCTTCTTCTTTGTCACAATCTTCTTGTTCTGCAGGCATTTCTTGTTGTTTCACATAATTCCAAATCTTCATTTCTAAAAACTGAAATACGAAAGCAAAAGAACCTCTCCCTTCTTGTTCATCTTCTTTGTACTTTTTAAGTTCCATTTTCAGTTCTTCTAAAAGTGGAGCAATTTTTAAAAGTTTTAAACAACCACCCGATTGATTTTAGTCATTCAAAACAATAACCAAGAATCCAGAAATCATCAAGTAATCCAGATAGTCCCGAGTTATATCTTCTTATTTCTTTTTTGACTTTCTCTTCCAGGGGTTTTTGTTGCAATATTTCAGTTAGAATGTATCTTTTGGAAGTCTTGTTGAGATTTTGCTATAAGTTCTTTTTTAATTCCAGGCAGTCTTCTCCCTTCCAGATCCTACCCTTCTTCTGGTTTGAGCTTCTTCAGTGACAGACTGAAATCTCGTCTCTGTGAGGCTTCGATCCGTGCTCACTGCTGGAGTGCCCCGAGCCAGCTGGTTTCGGGGCTAAGCCACCCCGTAGAGGTGGTGAAGAGGGGGAGACTGCCAGCAGGGTTGAGGAGAGCTGCATCTCTCCTCCACAGCTGGCCATTACTCCCTTTCCCGAAGGCGGTTGCAGCGGTGGTCAGAAATGGCCACCACAAAGAAGAACTCGACCAGAAAAGAATGTGCAGGAGGAAGATAAGAAGAGAAAGTTTTGGTTGACCAGGTCAAACAGCAAAAGCAACAAATAAGGTACCCTGGAATTGAAACTGTTAAAAAACAATAACATTGTTCTCTAAGAAGATTTTTAAGCTGCGAAGGAGAAAAAGGGAAAAGATTTGGTTTTCTCCTTTTCCTACACTGACAGCTAAGAGACTTAAGCAAGAAATTGGAAAAAAATCCACTTTGACATCAATAGGCATTTAATGCTAAAAATAAAAAGTCAAAGGGATAATAAAGATTTCTGGATAATTAAAAGCTTTGGAAAACAGGAAAGGAGAGAAAAAGAAGATTGCAAGAATTTTGAGGGCTCCCTGGCTCACATCTTTTGGTCATGTCCAGTCATAGTTACTTTTGATTTTTAAGTGAAGGTAGTTTTGGGGAAAATATAGCAAGTATTCTCTAAAGTCTAAAGTGTCAACCTGATCTCTCAATAAAATATAAATGAGATGCAAAATTATACTTGCAAATTATGGTATTATCCTTCTGTGAAGCTTGGGACTTGACTAAAAGAAATATTTTACTCAAGTGGGAAAAATCTACACTCTTGACATTCAAGATTAGATGCAAGATATGTTTTTATCCATTTTTAAAATATCTTTATATTCTAAAAATAAGAAAATGGAAGTAATATATTTCACATAGTCTAGAGTATGAAATAAATTGAAAGCTTTCATAATTTTTATACCAATATTATGTACATGAACTTTTTCTATATTTTCTTTCCCTTCCCCCTTAAGTTTAGTTTATTTGAATCATGATAATTTCTACATTTTTATTTTGGTATCCCGGGTGCATTTTTCATTTTCTTTTCTTTTTTTTAGTCGTTGCACTTCAATAATAAAATATAAGAATATACCTTGGTTGTGTGGGGGCTGGAGTGAGATGATCTAAGGCATTAAAGCATTCTTCTCTACCTGCCCCCCTCTCCCTGAATTTCTCCATAAGCCCATTCATCTAGAACAACGGCATGAGCAAATGATTATCCATCATGAGCACTAAAACGTCCTCCCTGCTAACTGGCACACAAAAAGCTCTTACCTCTCTGGGAGACTTACCTGAAAATTATGATTAGAAAACAAGAGACAACAATCAACAAGAAGCTCTTTTACCAGAAATGCAGCTTAACTACATAAATGAGCTTGTTGCTAATTCATTAACTACTATCAGAGATGGGGAGACATTACATAAACACAAGTTATAGGAACTAAATATATGCTGATGCAGAAAGAGAAGAATGAACTTCAAGCATCATCTACTCTGGATTGAATGGGGAGAAATGTGAACTTTCCTGTATCAAGAGCCTGAACAACCTGACTAATAGTATAAGCTGCGTCAATCATTGTTTCATGCACAACTGATGTTCCAGAAACATCCAATCTAATCAAGAGAAAACATTGTGGCCACATTGCTATTGCCTTATATGACCTTGGACATCACTCTGCTGCATAATCCATTTCTCATCTGTCTATTTGCTCTATTTCACCTCTACCTGGTTTCATTTAGAAATTCTCCCTGTTAGCTAGTCAATACTTTTGCAGTACAGAATGCTCATTCATTATTTTAGGACTCCTTTTAAAGAAGGTGCAGCAATTAAAATGACTTGCTGAAACCTAAACCATCTCACTTCTTCACCTTCCTTTGCTAAAGAACCAACTAGTGTTTCATTAAAACTTTTAATAAGAACCAGCATGCTGCAAAGCAGAGCATCAACCAAGTTTAAAGGAAAGTATGTGGGGCTCACAGGACTTTTTTAAAAAATAAAAATTATGGGTAGTTTCAATCCAGGGCAAATATGGCTCTTTGGCCATTTGTTTTTATTATTAGCATTAGATCCTCTCGTGTTATTTAGTATTTCAGGCAGAAAGGATCTCCAGGATTTTGGACTTGGGTGACTACTTCAGTGTCTTCTCAAGTGATGTTTAGAGTTTTCAAGTCTTCCATGAATTTTTTTGTCATGTATTTCAAGGATGTCTACTTGACCGTTTAGCATCAAAGAGAATCCATCTCATTGCCATCTTGAGAATTGAATTGTTCTCCATGTGAAGAATATGGATTGGAAGTTGGAGTTTTTTGCATGTGACAATGTTATGTAGTTTGCAGGAGAAACTCTTTTGGAACACTTCTTCATTAGTAATAAGGTTAAAATAGTGAATCTTTAGGATTTGGCGAAAGCATCTTTTCTGGAGTCTCTTGTTAATACTCGCTGTTGCCTTTCAATGGCTATTTGCCCAGAAGAAGAAAAAAGAAAAACCAACAGAGTCAAGTAAAGAGTATTATCTCCAGTTTGCTCTTTGGTGAATGAAATTTTTGGGACTAGCCCATGTTCCCCAAGGTAGCCATAGGCAAACTTTCCTATGGTGTGCATTTTGTGACAGGGCCTAACAATATACTCTCAAAATTCCTTTGAAGTCAATCAGCTCTAAACAGCTGGAGAATACTAAAATTAACATTTTCTTTAATATTCTGTCTTTGAATCGCAAGCTCTCATTCCACAAACCTTGGCATCAACATGACTGAACACAGCAACTACAGTACTATCCAGAGGATATTACATCTCTAAGGTCCTTAATATACCCACAAGCATCTCTTGGATGTCCTGTTGGATTTGACATTTTTTCTCTGTGATTGGTCACATGAGCAAGGCTCCAATTTTATGAACAGAGAATCCTTCTCCTTATTACAACTGCAAAGCAAATGATATCCTCTCCAAATGCCAAACCTATTGCCCAAAACCATTGGCTGCCCCTACTGTTATTACTGGAAAGAAATTCAAGATGCTCCCTTTACCAACCTACTCAGCACATTAATGATTGCTTAGTACTAATTTCCATAATATACTATTGTTGGGTTTTAGGAATCTGCCAACTTCCCCAAGCTTGAAATAGCCATTTTAAGGTTTTAATCTCTGAAGAAAACACTTCATGTTTTGGAAACAGAGCTCAGACTTGACAATAGAGTCTCTGTCCATGGCTGACTCTGAATTTACAGAAAATTCAAATTCACATCCATTAATTACAGTGAAGCTTAAAAGTCTGTGAAACCTTTTTGAATTTTCAGTATTTCTGCATAAATATGGCCTAAAATATGACCTGTTCTCTGAATTCCTTAAAGACAATCCAATTAAAAAGAGTAAAAAATATAGTATTTGTTCATTGATTTATTGAGGAAAATGATCCAAAGCTGCCTATTTGTGTGTGGCAAAGGTATGTGAACCTTTGCTTTTCTCTTGGGCAACTATAACTGTAACTAAACATTTCCAAAACTCTAAATCATGTTGGCTTGAAGGAATTTTAGCTCCTTTCTCCTTACAAGTAAAACAGCTTCAACTCAGGGATGTTAGTATTCTTCCTCTTATGAATTGCCTACTTCAGATCTTTTCACAACATTTCTATAGGATTAAGGCAAGGACTTAGACTTGACTATTCCACAACATTAACTTTTCATGTTTTAACCATTTTTTGGTTGTGTGACTTGTGCATTCTGGGTCATTGTCTTTCTGCATGACTCAAGTTCTTATGAGGTTCAGTTCATGGACCCTTATATTTTACTATAGAATTTGCTGGCACAATTCAGAATCCATAGTTTTATTAACTGCAGAAAAAACAATTGCTACCAACCTGCCTTCAGTATACTGCAGTATACTGTATACTGCATGAGTCAAAAAGAGGCCTGTGAAAATATTTACAGACCCCTCACATCCCAGACATAAAGTTTCAACTCCTTCCCTCAAAACAATGCTATACAGCACTGCACACCAGAACTACTAAACACAAGAACAGTTTTTCCCCGAAAGCCATCACTCTGCTAAACGAATAATTCCCTCAACACTGTTCAACTATTTACAAAGTCTGCACTACTATTACTGTTAATCTTCTCATGACTCCTTATCACCCATTCCCTCCCACTTGTGACTGTATGACTGTAACTTTGTTGCTTGTATCCTTACAATCTATATTGACTGTTTTCCTAGTATGATTTGATTGCTTATTGTATCCTATGTATCATTAAGTGCCATACTTTATGATTCTTGATTCTTGACAAATGTATCTTTTCTTTTATGTATACTGAGAATATTTGCACCAAGACAAATTCCTTGTGTGTCCAACCACACTTGGCCAATAAAGAATTCTACTCTAATGATGGCAATCTGTCCTAGTCCAGAGGCAAAAAGCAGCTCTAAACCATGATACTGCCATCACCATGTTTCACAGATGGCTTAATTATGCTGGAATGCAGAGTTTGCCTTTTACCAAACAGAATACTTTTCATTCCCAAAAGTTCTATTGTGTACTCAGCTGTCCACAGAACATTCTTGCAATAACCTTCTGGCTGATCCAAAAGGTCTTTCACAAACTGCAGAGGAATAGCAATGCTCTTTTTGGAGAGTAATGGCTTTCTCCTTGCAACTCTGGCATGTGCACCATTGTTGCTCAGTGTTCTTCTCATAACAGTCTCAGAATGGGCATTCACCAATCCAAGAGATGCCTTTAGTTCCTTAAGGATTCTGACATTGATTATATGGTTTTATGGTTGATGTTGTTTATATTGTTAGTGTTTTGCCCTTACTGTGCTTACATACCAGCATAAAAATTGGTCAACATGAGGGTCCTTGGTGCTCTTTGAGCTTGGCTGTTTTCTTGCAGATGTTTCATTGCCCAAACTAGGTAACATCATCAATGCTAGTAGGGAATAGAGTTTGCTCTCAGTTTATATTGTAGTGGCTTGCTCTGTCTGTATTGGTAGACGTGGTCTTGGTAGTTCTTAGGTTGGGCTGTTTACTGTTAGTTTGTTTGGCTGTTCCTTTGTTGGGGTATTTTTTACATCTTGATTTTTAGTGTATGTTAATCTTGATGTTAATCTCTGCTCATCTGGGTGTTGATTGCTGATGAGAGGTGTTTTGGTCTTTTTGTTCTGTCTTTTGCTTGTCTCTTCTGAATGATACGTAGATGTTATTTATGTTTATGTGCATGTTGATGGCTGATTTGACAGAATGGCAGACTTCCAGGAATTCCCTAGCATATTTGGACTTTCAACCCTGAACTACAAATATTCTCCTCTGCTTGTCAACATTTTGTAAATAACAGAAGTTATCAAAGACAAGTTGATCGGGACCATATTTCAGGAAAATGTGCTAAATGGCCATGTTAATTGGAAAAATAACTCCATTAATTATTTGAATCATATTTATGAACCTGAGCCATTGGAAGGATGATTATTTTTATAGGCTGTGCCTAGTCTAGCAGAATATTGTACGTGTCATTTAAAAAAAATAAATATTAATATGTTAACAATCTGCTTTGCACTATTCCAGCTGGAGTACCCCAGTAGGTAGGCTAAGGTCATCCTAACATATCCTATGTTATGTTTCATCAGATCAAATTGCAAAAATTATATTCATCAGTGCTGAGTGAAAAGTGCCGCTGGCATCCTCGACAGATATTGTCCTATTCTGTTGATACTTGAAGCTCTCAAGGGAAGGAAAAGTCTTCAGGTGAAATAAACAGGGAATTCAGATAGAAAAGTCTGTTCAAGGCTGTAAAAATGAGGAACTAGAAGCAAAATCAAGGCAGAGACTTGAAGGGAGATATAATCCTTGGCAGATAACTCCATTAGCGAACAGAAGCAAATAGAGTCTTGGGCTGCTCAAAGATGACTTGCTGCCTAATTTCCACAGTATAATATCAGGACATAGAACAATTGCATGAAGATGTCTCCACAATAGAAATGGGTCCCACCCTATGGTCTACAACCATATTGTGGTCCTCAAGAGTGCTGAAGGTTGTCCTTGATACAGATAGCAATACAATAAACTTTTGAGCTTGCATACTTTGTTTCAATGGATTTGGACGTAATGGGGAGGGGGGGTGCAAAAACCCTACATTTCAGGAAAGAATTAAATTTATACCAAGTAACAAAGTCTGTTGTAAGGGGAAACAGTCCAGATAACGTTTACTACTTCCCTTAAAAATCTGTATGTTTCAGCAGATGCTTCGCATTTGAGTTTCAGATGAATGGGTCATCATGTGATTTTGAGTTTGGGCAAGTTGCTGATAGCTAAAGTTTCAAATATTACAGTAAATTAAACATAATTTTGATGGGAGCCAAACAAAATTAAAAGAATCCAAACCTAATTCAGAGCTGACTAAATATTAGAGTAAAGAATGCCCATTTCACATCTTTATCAGTATGATATAAATAATCAAATATTCATAATGCAAAAGATAAGCATGTATTACTGTAAGATGCAGATGCTATCAATGGGAAAAAGCTGAAATTGAGGAAAGAAAATATATGGAACTGGCACTGGAAATATTAATCAATTCAGCAATGATCAAGTGGTGAGTTCAGCAGTGTTCATGTGGTGTTAATGTACATGGAATGGAACTAAAACCAGCAGCTAATACAATAGCAAACCACATGAAAAGAAGTTTCAAAGCTTGTGCTGGATGGCTATGGTGATTTTGTAAATGGCATGAAGTCATTAATAAGCAAATCTTCAGTGCAATTTCAAGTGTACCAACAGAGAAGACAGAACCATTCAGAAAAAGCTTACATCTACTAATTGATGACAAAGGCCTCGTACTATAACAAATCTACAACACCAGTGAGACTGATTTAATTCACAAGAATTCTCACATCTTTAAACATGAAATACTACAGCAGAATGAAAGATCGGCAAGGAGATATTCTTAGTTTTACTTTGTGTAAACGTTGATGGATTGTATAGACTAATGCCAGTTGTGTTCAGCAACTCACATCATCAAAAAATACAGAAAGATATTCTGTATCAATTGTCAGCCATATATTATAATGTTTTATACAGTTTCCATCATTGGTTCTTTAATCACATTGTGTCAGAAGTCAGAAGGTACCAAAATAAGGTGCTGAAAATATCAACTGCGAATAGGAAGTCTCTCCTAACTCCTACTCATCAGTCAGGGGGAAAAAGCTGTAGGAAAGATGGGTAATTTAAATGCAAGTCTTTGCCAAAAAAATACATCAATCATCCAGTTCCCAGACCACAGGAACATTCTGACAACTAAAAGAGAAGATTTTTGGAAGTAGCAATGGTTATGTCAGAAGGACAAGCCCGATTAAGAAAAAATACAAAAGGCAACACACTTTACAACATCTGAAAAACGGTGAGTTTAAGTCAGCAATCTTTAACTTTGCTGCAGTTTGGAGAGCTGTCAAAATTTAAGTGCTGGCAACCAGCTGGAAAAGAATGTGCTATACACAAGAATTAGTAGAATTTAAGTGAGTGTTTCATACAGAACAATAAAGGTTGCTGGTGGCAAGGAAGCAGCTGAAGACACTATTTTGCAGTGGTTAGAGAAGATGATGATGACCCTGAATGCCAGATAATCATAAGAAAGTGAGAAATTATGACCAGTATAAAGACAATCAGAATGGCAATGCTCCAAATCAAATTGTGAGTGCAGAAATTCCATCTTCACAGTATGGCACCTTTTACTGAATCTTTTTCTGACCCTGAAGTCTAGACCTATTACACTCTCTTCTGTGCTCTAAGAAAATAATTTTTCAGAAGCAAATGCTCCTCAAACTGAATTACAACTGGACACTTCCTTCAAACTAGTTGGTTGTGCATTGTCATCCTTATGGAACCACAGCATTTCTGATAGATAGATAGATAGATAGATAGATAGATAGATAGATAGATAGATAGATAGATAGATAGATAGATAGATAGATAGATAGATAGATAGACAGATATCAGAAAACAGTTCTCAATGCATATAAGTGTGCTTTAGAGCCCCTAACTCCCAGTTTGTATCCAACAAGCCCATCTCCCCAATTACTTATAATTATAGTATATATCAAAATCATCCATTTTAAAAGATTAAATATGATAATGGCCTTAAAATGATTAAAATGCCACAAACTTTGAGACATAAAATACCAACATTCATGAATTTTAGTGATCTGGCAAGATTTTATTTAGAAAGAAATAGGACGAGGGGAGGAGGAGGAGGAGGGGAAGAGGAGGAGGGAGAGAGGAGGAGGAGAAGGTAGTCTTCTGAACAACTGAATATCTATAGGAATCTCATGTCCCAAAGGTGCTTTTAAAAGGCAAATGGACTTTCTTGTTTTTTTCCCTGGAAAATGTTTCTTTAGAATGAAGAAGCTTTTTGCATGAGAAGCAAAACGTTTTCAAAGGAAAACAATAAGAAAGTCCAGTTGCCTTTGAAAAGCATATGAATTATTTTTGCCATACAAAGGCAAAAATTGGGAACCATGTCTCTAAACTCAAGTGAGTCCTATTTATGCATCAGTATCTGTAATGTCATCCATTCTAACCTGTCTGAAGGAGTTTGCTGGACTGCTCTCTTAGTCTGATTAAAAGTTGAGGTGCAGATGTTGTCAAGGCTTTGTCCTTTAAACAGAAATTGTTATATCTTTCAGGTATAAAACCTTGGATCTAGGACTGACTATCCTTCCCCTGAGGTTCAAGATCATTTTTCACATTTATGACTGTTGCAGCATCCCCAGTGGTCATTATGATCAAAATGCAGATGCTTGGCATTTGACTCACATTTATAATGGTTGCAGTGTCCCATAGTTATGCGATCATTTTTGTGACCTTCTGTCCAGCAAAGTCACTTAGGAAACCAGATTCACTTAAAAACCTTGTTACTAACTTAACAACTACAATGATTCACTTAACAAATGTGGCAAGAAAGGTTGTAAAATGGGGCAAAAAATCCAGTGAACAACTGTCTCACTTAGCAACATACATTTTGGGGTCAAATATGGTCATAAGTCAAAGACTACCTATAATCCAGAAACTTCTATGGACCACAAATTAAAATCCAAGCATACCTTCCTTGGTGGGCATGCCTTAACATCCCATGTATCCCTTTTGTTAATTGACCATCAAAAATCAATGAAGATTTTTCAGCAGAAGTTTCATTATGCTTTAAATAAACTAAAATAAAACAAAACACAGGTTCGCCATCATCCAGCAACAGAATCAGGATATGTTGTTCTGCTGAAGTGGATATCAGAAGCAAAGCCATAAGATGTGCATCAGGGGATATATTATTTCCAGCAAGGCTCAGTTGTTTCTATTTTAAAATGATTTTTCATTTAATATGCAGCACAAAACCCTGACCTTGCTGACAGACATGCAAGCATTTTGTAGCATATATAGTTTTCAGGTTGGGACTTTCATGAAACAAAAACCAGATGCAATCCCACTGTTTTGTTTCTATTTTAATTGGTCTGCATGTATGCATATAATTATGTATATCTGTGTATCTAACAAACGCTTCCCAAATAATTTGCCTAAGGTTTTTAGGGAAGATTTTAATCTACAAAGCTTTTTGTGTTTTAATGAAATAGATGTTCAAAAAAAAAAAAAAGAAAACATTCTGTCCCAGAATTACATGAGTATCTGGTATCCTTGTTATCTGTAATGCCACAATATTTTTAATTTCATTGTGTGATATAAATCAGCCCCCTTGAACATAGAAACTTAGTAGCATGTTCCTAAAAATCCTCTGAAGGCCCTGGGGGACAAGTTCAGCCCCTCACTTTTCCGGTTAGGCCTGGCGAAGGCTCCTGAAAAGCAGTATGGCCTGAACTAACAACCTAATTTTGTTTATGCAGCTTTTTGTGGAAAAAAGAATTTTTAAAAAATAATAACTCTAACTGTAGAAATCAGGGCTGTACTGAGGGTGAATATGTGTTCACAAACAAACCTATTTCCTTTATTTTTCTGATGAAATTAAGTTTTCATAAATGCATGAAGAACAAAGGATAGGATTCAGCAGTCCATCTCATCTGAAAGACAAAGGTCACTCTTTTGGAGACAGCAAAATCCACACATTCTGGACAGAGAGGACCACTGGTTTGAAAGAAGGATCAAAGAAGCAATCTATGTTAAAATTGAACATCCCTCTCTCAACAAGAGGGGGAGGCATATGACACCACCTGTCTACAACACAGTCCTAAGAAGGTTCCAGATCCATTTGTACGTTGATTCAGGTGATTCTGATGAAACATATAAATACCCAATTGGTTTCAACAACTCTCAAGAGATGTAACAAACAACCTTCAGAGTGCTAACTACCAGATGACTGCAAAGAATATAAATCCTTCCATTCTTCACCATTCAATCACAACTGAAGAAGCTTCTTAGATAAGAAGCAAAGTGTTTTCATGGAAAAACCAAGAAAGTCCAGGTCCTTTTTGAAAAGCACATTTGGGATAATCATGACTTGGATGATTAAGACCCTCCAGAGACATTTTGTATTGAAAGAATTATTTCTAAAATATATCAATTTCTAAAAATCTCATGTAATTTTCTTCAATATATGTTTATTCTATGCAACATTTATATATTGCATTTACTTAAATGCAATATAGCACCAACATATCCATATGACAGAATGGGAAAGTATCAAACACATCAGCAGGAATGACATTTATTTTTATTAGACTATCATGATTTAACCTTGTAGTTAAATTGTAGTTTCCCTCTTGGACACCCTACTTCTCCTGGTATGGCTTCTTTCTGGTTCCCAGAAGGTTACTTAAGTATATGTGTCATGGGTGGGTTCTGACTGATGTAACTACCAGTCTGGTGATTTACGATTTGCGCTCGCATGCACATGTAAATTTGCTGCAGCCAGGCAGAAATGCTTTCTACTCCTACTTCCTTGAGGATAGGTTCATCTCATCCATTCTCCCAAAGGGCTGTGAATGTTTACAGCCCCAGAATCTTAAGAGGAGACAGACTCATTCATTCATTCATTCTCAATTCACACAATGTATTCACAAATCTTCATGCTTGCAGTCTAGGTATTTGGCTAATTTTCTAAAATCCTGCTGACATCCATAGGCAGGCTCACCCCACCTAGTGTGTGTGGGTGTCTAGAAAAAGGGTAAGACAACAACAAGCAGACAAAGTGGGAAGCAATATCTGGAAATGTACAACTGTTACAGACAGGCAAGAAGGCTCTCAGTCAAACATCAGGATTACAAACTATAGCAAGCAGCCTGTTGTGGTATGATTCCTGCCTGGAGCTTGGCTTAGTGCAAGGACTGAAATTTGCAACAACCAGAAGGAGCAACCACACTGAGGCAGCACTTAATTCCAACAAGAGCAAGAACTTCTGGTGGGAGGCAAAGGCTGTATGTCTTTTATTTGTCATAAAGACTAGCCCTCAAAGACTTATTTATGTGCTACATCCACTAGGAGGTTGGAGTGAACACAAAGCAATAGCCTATTGTTAGGAAAAATGTGTGCTACAATAAAGCATTTTATACAATTATCTTCTATGTTGTTGTACATCCAGTCCTTGGGGGGGGGAAGAACCTTCACACTTTTCTGAAATAATTCAGTCAGGGTTCTCACAGAGTTTAAGAAGAGACAATGTTTTTAGGCTTGAGATGTCAATTCTCAGATTTTTTTAAAAATCTCAAAAATCTGGGGAAGTAAGCAGGATTTCACTATAACATGGTGCAGAGAAAAAGCCAATATTAAATGCCACTTCTCCTAGCCTAAGCCTTGATACAAGAATGTAAAGCCCAGGTTACAATAAACCTGGAAAAGATTATATTCACCCAGTATGCTAGTGAACATTTAGTGAACTCCATGTGTTAGTAAAACACATTGACCGTAAAGCAGCCCGTTAGTTTATGTTCAACTAACCCATTTAGTTCATGAATAAATGTATACATATTGTCTTCTATTTAATCCTAAATAGACAGCTTTTCTAGCTTTTTACAGCAGCCAATGGGTAAAAAGTTATTTAAACAATGTTTCTTAAGCAATTTGTGGATCTGCCTGATACACTCCTTGAATTGTAAAGTTTTACCATATTTGATGAGATGAAACAACATATTTGTGAGGTGAAACCGTACCCACTCTTTTATTAACGCCGAAGGGTTCATGTCCTGCTGTATTCATGTTCAAGTTGCTATTTCATCAAGTTTACTGTAATGTCATCTTCCCATGAAATGGAGACATATCCATTTTTAACACTGGTGGGAGATCAGAATCAATATGTTGGCTCCTAAAAAGGAAGATCAGAAACAATGGGACAGTCTATTGTCTGGTTTCCTCTGGGGAAGAGGGCTTGTTTCCAACATTAGCTTGCTAATGCATGCACTAGAAAATGAATTGCGATAATTGGATTGTAAAGATCTTCTTAGAAAACTAGTCACTATTCCTTGCACAGCAAATCAGAGCAAAGTGAGTGAGGTTTTTTTTAAATATCAAACATAAGTAGAATTTGTGGGAGGAGTCAAAAGCCTACCATGTGGCTTCATAATAATTTTGCAAGTGTACCACGTGATAATGTTTAAAATAGAAGAAAGCTCTATAAACCTAACACAGAGCTTCCTAAATGTTTCCCATTCAGGTATTATCTCCTTTGGCATGTGTGTTTGTGGGGATGTCCCTGTGTAGACATGCATGAATGGGGGAAACAGAAATGTGCAATGTGCAATCCTCTGCAAGAGATCAGTTCTTATTTTTGGCAAGAAAGTCCTACACATTTGCTGGCAGGAAAGCGAGAGAAACAATGTGGAGCATTTGTGAAACTTGTGTCAAATACAAAGAGAAAAGAATATGGGGGGAAACTACCAACTCCCCACTTTGGGGTTTAGTCATCATTGATTTCTGCCCCCTCCCAAAATTATCACCAAGGCTTTTTTTCTGATTTCCAATAGAATAAAACTTTGTTCCTCCCTCCCTAAAACAGTCTTTTCTCATTTTGAACATATTTTTTTATTTTATTCAAAAGATTAAAATACAAAAGAAAAAATCTGAATAGAGACAAAATAGAACTAGACAAAGAAATAAAAATGTAAACTAAAAAGGACATAAAAACACATTATCATTGCAATTGATTTGTCAGTGTTCATCTAGGGGGGGATAATATATATTTTTGTGTTTTTGTCCTTTTTTTATGAGAATATTTCTCCAGATCAGTCTGTCCTGCAAAATGTTATTAAGAAAAGACTGCATGGCCATATACAATTAATTAAAACCAATCTCAAATTTTATTCTTTTTTTAAAAAAACCCTACCCAAATCATATTTTATTGAGGATCATATTTTTAAGTAACAAGAATATAGAATTACTTGTTTAAGGCTGAGACGCCATAAAATGCAGCCACCGAGTGACAGGTATGAAACCCAACAGTGGCCATTAGTCATCCTTACTATCCTTAGTATCATTCATGGCTGGCAAACATTTTATGCACTGCTAAAAATTCTCTCAATGAAAGTTAATTCAGTTGGATTCAAATAAATATGCCATCTTGTATAAAGTCAAAGGTGTCCAAACTTCTCCTTGTTTTTACTCGTGTCTCTTTAAATATATACATGGAAATTATGTATTAGGTTTCTTTGAAACGAGAATGGAAAATTTCAAATGAAATATTAAGAATGGAAGTAACAAATTGAGCAGCTGCTACCTGAATATGTCTTTTTTCACAGTGGTTTATGCTGAATTGACCTCTTCACTGAGCTATCATCTATGACTCCAAAATATTTTTTTCTTGGCTAGTTACAGGCAACTCATACCATATAAGTCTGTGTATGGATATATTCATATTAGTTTACCTTAAAAATCCTAAAAGAAAATTCTTCTGATATCCTTAGTTGTATAGTAAGACATAAAGTAAAGCTACAAATGCCTGCGATTGAAAATAAGAGATCTTGCAATATTTTTCCCAATCGCCATCACTCTGCTAAACAAATAATTCCCTCAGATCTGTCCAACTATTTACAAAGTCTGCACTACTATTATTATTAATCTTATCCTCACTCCTTATCACCCATCTCCTCCCACTTGTGACTGTATGACTGTAACTTTGTCGCTTGTACCCTATGACTATTATTAAGTGTTGTACCTTATGATTCTTGACTAATATATCTTTTCTTTTATGTACACTGAGAGCATTTGCACCAAGACAAATTCCTTGTGTGTCCAATCACACTTGGCCAGTAAAAGAATTCTAAAATAAGAAATCTTGCAATATTGTATCTACTGCAAATCTAAAGATGCATTTTCTGCTCATAAACTTTCCTGTTCATTTATTTTATTTAATTCTTCATTCATAGGGCACCATTCCCATCAGAGGTCAATGCTACACAACCCACCCACCCCAGTTTATCCCCACAACCATGTATCTCATGAAGCAGCTGGGCTGTGACAGAGCAACTAGCAAGCCAACATGAGGAGAGTTGCAAGATCCCAATCCAATGTTTTAACTCTAATGGTAGCTGTGCTACTGTATCAAGTTGGTAGGTATTTTCTTGACAATTTTAAAAGAAAAATCTCATTTTTATACTGTTCGGGATAATATTTCTCTGCATTTTTCTACTTGCTCTTACCTTACATCCTGTGTGTCCAAAGCTCAGGTGATTTTGATCTGAGCCACTGAAGAAGAAATAAATTTTCATTGCAATGACACTTCTTTTTCCTGAGAATGCCCTGAGTCCTTGCACTGAACTTTACACTCTGAAAGTTAGAAAGTTAGAACTGCTGGCTACTATGGCATGTTAATGACTTTTTGTTTCCAGACATAATTCAAAACTATAGTTTACCATTATAGAAAAATCTACAGAATGCTGGAGGCTTGTATGCTTTTTCTCAACCTTTTATGAAATTGTGAACAAAATACTAAGTGTTTACTACATGGGATTCTAGCCAAGAAAATTATCTATGGAGTTCAGGTCCATATTTCAACAAACTGACATTCTTGGGATCATCCAGTCAGACATTATTAGAGCTATCCTCACAGACCCAAGGTACATTTAGAGATGGGTTTGGTCTCCATGAATATAAGAGGTTTCTTAAAAATATATTTTGCCTTCTTTCCATCTGGCTCTATCAATTGTTAGAGACCACTAAGTGAACTTGATTTTTAAAAAGTTATTGGCATGGTTCATTTCCTAGGAGTCTTGCTTGAAACTTTTTGCCATTAGGCTTTAAAAACACTAGAAATACTCTCAAACAAGATGTTTGTTTGTACTTTCTGTCATCGTGATGAGGGACTTCAAAAATACTCCCCTATGTATATGTCCTGAGGGCAGCTCAGTCAAATCCTGGAGATACAACCTCTTTTATTGCTCTCTAATCCAGAAAACTCTTGGATTATTTTTATACCCTCTCCTAAAGAAAACAGCTTGACTTCTATCAATTTTTCTCTCTGACCACTGTGCAAATATATAGCAATACCAATAGCACTTAGACTTATGTGCTTCATAGTGCTTCACAGCCTCTTTAAAAAGTTTACAGAATCAGCATATTGCCCCCTACAATCTGGGACCTCATTTTACTGACCTCAGGAGGATGAAAGGCTGAGTCAACCTTAAGCGTGGTGAGACCAGAACTGCCAAACTACAGGCAGACAGCAGACAGCAGAAGTAGCCTGCAGTACTGCATTCTAACCACTGCGCCACCATGGCTCTTCTAGGCTGCCCAAGTATGTACCTATATGTACCTTTCACCTCTCCTAAGTTCTACAAATGATTTCCTTTTTAAGCCTTACATATTCTCATCTTTACCTGTTTTACTGATCTGATTACTGGCCTTATCACCATAATAAAGATTTGATTTGCTTAAATTTGGAAATGTTTACTTTCACACTGCAATATAAAAAGACACCTTGATTGAAGTAAAATAGGAGCACATATTTTGTATTCTCTCAGTATGTCTTTACAAGATTGAGAAAAAATATATATAAAATTTTAATCCATGGTTACTGCATCTTTTGCACTTAGCATAAAACTTTGGTTTAATGAAGAAGCAACTCTGTATCCATCAGATGATTTAAGCTACAACTCCCACAGTTCTTTGCCATTGCCTGTGCTAACTGGACACTCACAGGAATCTAAATTCATAAGCTTGCTTCAGATTTATGTGTGAAAGGTCCAATCTCTATAACTTAAACAATGATTGATAAAAAGCTCTTGTGGAGACCAGGTTCAGTACCACCATAAGATTTAAAAGATTTTCATTATCAGCTGGTTTTTACACTGTCAGATTGATTTAGTTCAAAGACAGGAATGCATTCCTTCCTAGATTGGGAGGGGGAGGACTCATAGCAGCCTTCTGCAATTTGATCACCTCAAAGCACCTGGAATATCCAGATTGGGGAAATATATCTACAGAAGAAATATACATATCTGCTTCTTATGCTAAAGGTGTAGAGTGAAATAGAGCTCATGGACAGTTGACGAGAATAAAATGAGACACCTACTTTGATTCCCATTGCTCCCTCCTCTCTGCCAAACAGCTAACTGGCCATACTGTCAGTTTTGTGATAACATGGATCTCCTTGCTAATTCTTATACTGGAACCCTGAATTAAAACAGGAAAGGTTAAGGTAGCTATCCTTTCACCATCCTAACTGATGAAGCTCCTTAGATGAGAAGTGAAATGTTTTTTTCTCCTTCCTCAAAGGAAAAAAACAATCCAGTTGTCTTTTGAAATAACAGCCTCCTGTAGTCTTGTGATTGCCTTTTGTGAGCTTCACAACTGGCTTACTACAAATTGAATTAATAGAGGATGCAAAATTGTAAAACGCAAGTCACCATCACATGTCTTGCTTAATTACATTGATTCACTTAACAACAGAAATGGAAGTGACATAAGCCCAACAGTCACATGAATTTTAACTTAGCAACCATAGTGCTTAGAGATGGAGTTGCCAGTCCCAACTCTGGTCAGTGAATGAGGAATACCTGTATGAGGATGTGATCACTCTCTTCAATGTGTGAGGCATTGTCATCTAGGAGACAGAAGTGTCCATTTTGGATAACTGTGTTAGATTTTTTTTACATTTGTACATTAAAATGATTCTAAAATTGTAACAAGAAATAATAATGAAGAGAAACACAAAAAAAGTAATGAAAGAGAGAACAAAGCCAAAAGTATACAAAGAAAAATCTCTAAATTACCCCAGGTCACCCTGAGAGTGTGATGGAGAGTACCTAAATTTAATAAATAAATGTATAAATACATAAAATATAAATAAATTATTCTCTTTTTCTTTTACAACAGTTATAAGTATAAATTTAAACTGACCTCTTACTCTAGGGTTATGACATTATTTTCATTTTTAAAAAATATTATTTTTTTCTAATCATCAAAATCATCATAATTTCATTTTTTCTATCTCACACAAAAAGTCCGAAAGTGGTTTCCAAACAGCATTAAAATAAATCAGTGTCTTTTCTCTAATCAAAACTGCCAATTTTGCCATCTGAGCAAGTTCCAGAAGCAGAATTGTTCAAAACTATTCCAAAACACAGCAGAAGAAACAATGGGCTTAAATTACAAGGATTTTTTTTCCTGATGTTCAATTGGACAGAAACAAAATGTCCTAATCGGAAAGCCGGAGCAGTTAGTTTCTAAAATCCCTTCCAACCCTGTGTGTTATTATTCTCTGGTTCTTGAAAATGTGCTGAAGACTTAGTAAAATGCATCTCTACCCCCACAAAAGAATTGACAGCTGCTAAAAATAGGGCTTTTATTTCTCCCCCCCCCCCCTCAAAAGATGAGAGTACAACGCATGCTGTGGAAATACAAAAATGGCTGATGGGGTCATGAGTATCTTTGATAGCCTAGTTATATCCTTCTAGGGTGATCTAGTCATAGCAGTCTGTATTGCACTGGTCTCTTGTTCAGATCTTGAACTATATGTTTGGAAATAACAGGCAGGGTCTAGCCACTGTCTAGACTGAGCAGTAGGACTGAGCAGATCATTAAAAAAAAATTGGCTTCATGTTTATTTATTTTTTCTCAAGCCAAGGTGAGGATTTTGACCTATTCAGTTCTAAGCGGCTTGCCTCTTCTCATTGCATAACTTGCTGTCCATCATACAGTAAATTGGTAGATGGGAAGCTCTTACACAGATTTGAAGGCTGCTGTCTGACTTGCTTAAAGGAAGGTTCTTGTTCGGTTTTCATTTTGCTACTGTTAAGGGTTTTTTTTCTTATTTTCCATATTAGCACTTTAAGTGACATACAGCTTTGATGGGCCTGGTGGGGAAAACGTGATGTGTAAATATAATAAATGTTCAAATGAATAGATTAGGAGGAGGGGGAGGGGAGAAAAGAGAAGGGGAGGGCTTCTAGCATGCAGAATGTTTATTAAATCTGAATGAGATTTATATGAGAGTAAAATGGCAAATAGGATTTCACCATGTGAAAATGCACATTTATATGGACAGATCTTGTCCACAGCAACCAAAATCTTCTAAAGTAATGTCTGGGAAATCAAGGATTTCTTATACTATAATTACATAAAAATAGCAATCATTGTTTTGCACTCCTTTCTGAATTTGTCGACCATATTCCAACTCTAAGCCCCTTGCATCTTTCAGTATGAAGTAGGCATAGATCGGTATCAACAAAGATCTGCATCCATAACCTCTACTGGAATTGCAAAGAAAAACAGGGAAGAAGAGATTCAGACTGAATTTCAAGCACAGAGTTGTAGCAGGAGAAGTACGCCATTGCAAAGCATGGCCTGGCTACTAAAAACAAGAATATATTCAGTATCACAGACGCTGATGTGATTGATTAGACACCATCAAGGCCTTGTTGAAATAGTATGGAAGGGGTGTTCTCCTCTGGAATCTGAATGCAGAAAAATGTCAATAACTGTACTGCTTGACTGACTACAGACTGTTGTAGAATTTCATTACAATTTCTTACTCATTTGCTTCCCTTTAGGTAGGAAAGTTGAAAATCTCTCTGCAGCTGGCTTGGTTGGTACTTAGAAAATCTCGTGATTCTGGGCAAAATGTTCCAATCAAACTTCAAAAAAATTTTCATATGGTCTGTCTTTGTTACTTACAAAACAGAACAATAATAAAAGAGTGAGCTGGCTAGGTGGGGGAAGAGAAAAACTATAGCCTGCCTGGTACACTTCTTGTTGTGATTTATCTCCTTTGTGGAAAATTAAGTAAGATTTCAGACAGATGCAGATTTGGTTGCAATCAATTTCTCCATTTTTTGATATTTCAGATTCCCAAATTACAAGATTAAACATGTCAGGTTAAACGTGTCAAGCCTATTTAATACATGTTCACTGTATAGAAGACAGGAAAAACTAGCAACAAAATATTGAAGTGCTAAATTTTCTTGTTCCATGTGCCAGTAGCTAACAAGCAGTCAGGCCATTTTTCAAGATTCTCCACTCCATACCTCTATCATCAATCCAATTTCTAGCAGAGAAAGTTTTTTTTCTGTTCAAGGTGGGATAGATTTATGAACACGCAAAGCGTATCACTGTTTGCAAATATTGGCTTCATCTCCATTCTCAAGAAAGCAATACAGTATCCATCCAGATTTCTCACCATTATAACATGGCCTTTGGAAAAGGCCTTTATCTATCCCTAAGTATTTATACAATATTCTCTTTATCTCTCCCAGAAGAACATTTTCTCTAGCCCAGTGTTTTTCAAACTTGACAACTTTGATATGTGGACCACAACTCCCAGAATCTGGCTGGGCAATTCCAAGTGTTGAAATCCACATATCTTAAAGTTGCCAAGTTTGAAAAACACTATTCAAGCCAGACTTGATGTCTGGCCATCAAGGATTTTGGAAGGACGCTATCACAATCTTCCTTTCCAGGACCAGAGCTGATGATATGTACAAAATCCAAAGCAGAATGAAAGCCTTCGTACTTTCCTCACTCACTTTCATTCATTTTGGTGAAAGAGAATTTGCTTTTGAAGTTCCTTTCAATTAGAAGATAATTCTCAGATGTTCAGGGGGATCCTCTTGCATTGGTTGCAGAGGTGGCATTCAGCAGGTACTGACCAGTTCTGGAGAACCAGAAGTGGAAATTTTGAATAGTTCGGAGAACCAGCAAATATCACCTCTGTCTGGCCCCACCCCCATCCATTCTCTGCCTTCTGAGTCCCAGCTGATTGGCTGATTTTCTTTTGTTGCCCTGCGCAGGAGAACGGATCTAGAAAGCAGGTTAGTGGGGTGGGAATGGAGATTTCACAGTATCCTTCCCCTGTCACACCCACCAAACCATGCCACACCCAAGCCACGCCCATAGAACCAGTGTAAAAAAATTTGAATCCCACCACTGATTGGTTGAATGTCTTCCCTTCATACACAATAATCTCCTCTCCAGTCAGAAAGCAGCATCATAGCATCACCTTGCAAGCTATGCTATATATGTATGCTATATTGTGTATGCAGGTAGAAAAAAGACAGGGCTTATATCATAATGTTGCAAAAGTGTTTTCATCAGCCTAGCCCTTGGTTCTGCCCACCCTCCAAACCCTTGGATACCACCGTCTTCCTTGTACCATAGCATCTTTGGTCTCCTAAATTACATGGAAGATCATTGATAATTATCTCTTTTGGCTTTTCCAAGAAGGAAGTGTAAACAAGTAGATTGATCAAAAGATGTATTATTGAAAAAAAAATCAGTAGCAACTCCTGCCTCCAACACTTTCCCTTAAAAACACCAACAGAAACTGATAAATAAATAAATCCTAAAAGCCCTGAGACTTCAGTAGAAAAACAAAATCCTATTTCACAGAGGAGAAAATTTGGAAATGCTGCAAAGTAGATTTCAGCACCGTATTAGGTGATGGATAGCTCCAAGCTACCTGTTTTGGTAATCTTAGTTAGAACACAGTTGAAGGAGACAGTATCCATTTATCACATGAGTAAGTGGACTGAAGAGGTAAATTCAATGTATAACAATAGAAAACCCCTTTTATACCTGAATAAATCATACCTAATTTTTTAAAACAACACCTGAACTGATCATTTGAGTGATATGGACAGTATGGATAATTTTGAGGAACATCTGGATGTCAACAAACAAAATGAGGCAACAGACTGGATACCTGGATATGAAGCAACACAAAAGAGTGAACTAAATCACTTTAGGATCATCTGATGCCCAGGTTATTCAACGCTTATAGCTCCTGGTACTTTTTATTTTATTTTACTATTTTAAGCCATTTATCCACTATCTCAATTCTAGTGGTGTCCAGCTGATTTATAGTTATTAATAATATGTCAAACAGCTGTAACATATTACAAATTACATTTGATCATTAAAACTAAAACAAATATAAACACTAGTGCTTCCAAACTCAATTCCCAATTCTCAACAATTCTTTGACAAAAGCTTTCAGAAGCTTTTTCACCCAACCTCTGGAAGGCCATAAGAGACCTTTACAATTATAAGATAGAAGGCAGCCTTCATCTCCCTCCCAAACATTGGAAAAAATAAAGAAATTTTTTAAAACATTGATATGATTCATTTATTCATCAGATAGAAATTCTGCTTTTCTTCTAGATATTCAAACCAGTTTGCATAGCACTCCCATTTCTATGTTTTCTCCCATAGTAACTCTCGATTCTTGGATTCTAGGAAAGACCTGATCCAAGATAATCTTATTAATGTCCATGGCTAAGTTTTAATTATTGTTCACTACCCAGAGATTGAGAGGGAGGATATACAAATATAAACAAACAAACAAGGATAGGATGGAACTTGAGCCTCTTCAGTACTCATTCAATCTTTACACTTCCCTGGCTCATTTTCTATTGTAGAGGAGAATTGTACTTATCAATGCTAGAATTTGCTAGCACCTTTTTGGACTAACGTAGCTTTTGTGAACACAGCAAACTCTTAACACATTACAAACACATTGTTCATTCACAAGGCACTAGTAATCTGTCTCTCATAACCAACCTTTCTTTCCTCTCATTACCTCCATTCCAATTTAAATCCTATCACAGTCAAACACTCTTTGCAACTATTGAGGCAAGCTGTAGTTCACAAAAACCTGAACTTTTTAATAACAAGGCATTAGGTATAAAAGGAGCTGCCAGATTCCTGATTTCCCATAAAATATAAAATGCTCACCTATAAACCTCATTTATCTTATAGATAAGGTAAGAACTGAAATCCTAGTGGAAAAAAAATATAGATTTTTGATTGATATTGATTTATTTATTTTGCCTGTAACTTTATTACACAAGGTGAACGAAATCCAAGCAGGGCACAATTTTTAGTACCATATTTCAAAAACTCCACTGACAAACTGGAGCCCTTCCAAATTCCCTGTTCACTTTGGAAAATGTATTTCTCCAAAAACAGGTAAGAAGCTCCACTGACCTTGTCATCCTGTAGTCTTTGTGTGACTTAATCGAATGCTCCAATTCCTGTAGCTTTTAGACCTTTACTGACATTACAAAATAACTGCAAAGCCCATCTAATCCATGCAGCAATTGGAGAGGTGGTAACCCTCAAAGCTGCTAGAGCAGACAAACAATGCTATCTTTTATCAAACTTTCTCAAAAATCACTGTGTTGGGAAGTGATTGAACTCTATTTACCTTCCACAGCACTATAAAAAGGAGTGAACACTTCCATCTGGTTTGTTTCAATAAAAAAAAATGTAGTTTGTGCCGGCATTGACATGCAAAGCTGTTGTGCTCTATAATGCATATTTTGTGTGAACCAGTTGTGTATGTGACTGAGAAAAAGCCAAGGAACATGAAAGAAGACAGCAAAAAGGAGACACAGGAAACAGCAAACTTAAAAAAAAGAGCAGAAATAATGAAAAGTGCTGTAAGTAATTCTGCACAGAACCTTATTACAATGGTTTTTAAAGCCTTGAGAATGTATTATTGCTTCCAATATATTTATTATTTAACCTGTCTTTCTTGAAAGGCTAAATCCACATCTTAAGAAATCACTTCTAAATCTTCAGAGTGTTCCTTAAATGCATGTAAAAACTGCAAATTACAGTTTCTCTTAATTGCATATTTTTTCTCTCTGAGCCTATCCATTTTCTGTTTGGAGCTATTTTTTGTTTGTTTCATTCTTGCTTTAGAAACTGTCATACACGTTTGTGTCCATTTCTGCTATTAGAAAACTGGTTTTCTTATGGGCAACTGTACTCAATATACATACTTTATACCTTTCCATAAAGCATGGCTGCATATTATTTTCATGCCTTGCAAAAATAATTATCTTGTAGATAATTTTCCTAATATTTGCCTTATACATCTTTCAATTGGCAAACTCTGCTTCACAGTTGTCCTAAACCTCTAAACATTTGCACCTCATTATTTCAAAGATGGGTATTCTCTTATTAATCACAGCCCCATTCATTCATTCTTCTTCATTGTAACATGCAAACTTCATGCAACAGCCTCAGCCACAATTCCAACTGTATAAACTACTACCGTATTTATCTTTAAAGAAGATCGTGAATCCGCTCCCTCTTCCCAAGAAAAGGAAAAATAGATATTAAAAACTACTGATATCTTCTGTATATCTAAGATAACCCTCCCACTTTAAAATTATTGGAGAGGGGGAAACAGACCCTATATACTACATTATCTCTCTTTGTCTCAAAACACAATTAGTTTCAATGGCCCCAAGACTACACAGCACACACACAAAAAACCAATATAAAGCAATTCAAGCTCTTCTTCTATGCTAGTCTCACATGCTGCCTCTTTTACCTCAGGGAGCCTTGATCAAGATAGATTTTTGCACTAAAAAAATATGCTCAGCAGTGGTCTTTCTTGAGGTTTCCTCCAACTGTTTCCCACTGTTCCCTTTATAGCTACCAGTTGTCTCCTTAATTCCAGTGGGATGCTTTACTGGCTCCATCAGAACAGCTCTGGCATAAGCAGGTGGGAAAGTGGGAGGAAATAGAAGGGAGGAGGGGAACAACCTCTGGTGCTCTAAGCAGAGAGGAAGAGGGTCTTTTTAAGACAAGGAAAAAGCTGCATTGGTGGATCACCAGAATATGATTGAGTAAATAGATAATAAGAGCTTCCATTGTTTTTTCTCTTATTCCATGAACTAACTTAATCTCTCCAGATTTTAAAAACAGAAAGAAAAAGGAAGGAAGAGGAGGAAGAGGAAGAGGGAGAGGGGAGGGGGGGAGAAGGAAGGGGAAGAGGAAACCATCCAATTAAGGGTACACATTTATAGTTCCAGGGATATATATGGGATGTATGTGTGAGTGAGTGAGCAAGGCAGAGTCTGAGAGAGATCAGCTTCTTTGAGGAGATTATTTTATTTCTGTTTACTTTTTCTTAGCGTCCGTCCTTACACAATTATTAAAGGCTGACTGATGATTGATATTTTATTTTTACTTGTAAAAATATTAATATGTTTGTTTTATTGTTTTCTTTTTTAAGGTATAAACTTAAAGCATTTAATGCCTGGAAAGAGGAGAAAGGAAACATCTTTATTATTTAAGTAACGTGCATATCAAAAGAAAGAGAAAAGTCTGATTTCATACATGTTGATCTGTAAAGCAATGCAAACAGGTTTGAACAAATAGAAATGCATATGCATGTTTCTAGATGACATGTTTTCAGATTCATTTTTTTCTCTTCTTTCCTAACTTTTATTTTTGATTGATTTCTAAAATCTTTTTCCCCTTGTGTTTAGCTTAAAAAGACCGGACTCAATAAATTAGGAACTCTTTGGAAATTATTAACTTTTCCCATATCTATCTAAGCAATTATATCATTTTCTAAGGACATTTTCTAGATGCTTCTTCCAAATATGTCACAGATGCCATTTCAACAATGGCAACCTGGCTATAGATCGCTTTTTCTCAAAAGGCTCATCTGAGTGATGGCTTTTTTGGTCAGTTCTCAGACTGTTATTACCACTTGAAAATATTTTTTCACCCAATCCTTTATTTATTTCTGTTGGCTGTCCTCTAGATATGCTAAATTGCAACACCCCTGGTTCCAATCAGTATCTTCAAAGTGGGGCTGATTGTAATTTTGGGTGTTCTAACCAACATATATAAAATGTATGAGGGTGAAGAAATTCAGTTTACTCCAGTTATAGAACTGCATGAAACTTCTTTGTGCTGAGCAAGTTTGCCTACAATTCTATTGACAAGTGAAGTTATACAAGTAGAGCATGAGCTAGAATCCATCTCTAAAGCATGGACTCTGACTCTGGCCCTCTCGCAATATCTAGCAGCAATGTAGTCTTGTCGACCAAGAAATCCATGTTCTTCTCCTTGAAGTTCTTCCGTACCAACCTCATTTAGTCTATGCTGACTAATGGCTGCCAATGGCAAAAGGATGAGCTCAATGATGAGCTACTACAAAAGAGTAGACCATTGTTAGCTCCAGTAGGCAGAATGGATTAGAAAGCCAACCCTATGGGAAGACTGGAACTATACATTGTTGAGTTTAGTGATAACAACAGTTACACAATCAGATGATTGTGCTATTCCTCCCCTCCTTCTTATACCCTAATGAATCAGGAAGGCATCTGCCTGAGACATTTCCAATATTATCTTGTTTCCTGAGCATAAAGATTGCTTCAGCCCTTTTCATGTAAGTAATAGCTTGCTTATTTATCATAAGGTCATTTCTCTTATTCTCAACAACCACTATACAGTCTCCGGAGACTCAAGCATTTGCTTTTAAATATGTAATTATAAACAAAACAATGATTCTGTTATTCCCATAGAATAATTTTCCTTAAGTCTAGATGAGAGCTGGAGTTGAGGATGTCAGACTGGGTAAAAAAAAAATATATGTAACCAAGAGATTCTCCATTAACAGGCAGACATGGTGATCATGAGCCCTGCTGGCTTGAGGAACGCTTGCCTATCTAAGAGCAGCATTTCTTCTACCCTTCCTCGGAATATATAGGTTTTGGTTGGTTGATTGATTGATTGAAGCCACATTTCTACAATGACTGTATCACCTAAGGGATTCTTAGGTGACTCTAAGTTACTTTTTTGCTGACTCTTGAGAGGGATCTAGCCATGGTATGATAGAGTTATGTCCAACTGCATATCAACTGCTGGGAGCCTAATGACACTGCAGGCCATATGAAAGATCTTCACTTGGGGATTTGGAAAACAAGTGGTTGTAATCTTATGAAAAGCTGCAAAAGATGATTAAATATTTTGAACCAGCACAAAGTAGCTTTTCAGAGTTTGGAATTAAAGAGAGCTTGGGAATGTGGGAATATTCCTGTAAATGAACCCTTGCTTGTATGTTTGTTTGTTATTAAATTTAAGAAGAAATTTAGAAGAAGGAAAGGAAGGTAAAGTAACAAATAATCCTTTAAGAACAAATTATTTGGAGAAAGAGAAATACGGGGCTGCTATAACCATTCCCTTAATATGAGATTTTCAATTGGTTAAGAACTGCCACACAGTCCAAAATCCACTATTAATTACATCAAGACTGCACATGTAATATACAAGGCACTTCAAAACTGATAAACTAAGTGATGAAGTACAATTTACATCGATGACACCCAAAATGGTTAAAAGAACATGCTGCCCTATGTCAATTCTCATAACATGTCAGGATGCCAAGTTGTACACTCCTTTTCTACCAAGTGTTGCCACTGAAACCACTACAGATATGTCTTTCACTGTGTATAATACAACTGAATCCCAGGGAGAAATAAAGCTACAAGAGGTCAATTAGAAGGCCACCAAAGATTTACAGCTCAGATTACTGCACCCAATTAATGTATTTGATATAATAATATTAACACAATTTGCATTAAAATATGAAAACAGTGGGCACATTTGTTGAATGAAGGCTTTGCTCTTCTGTCATTTTTGCCATTTCTAGGCAATTTTTTTTCCAAGATTTGCATTTGTTCAAAAGGAGTAGCAAATGGAAATATTTGTTCAAAACAAAGTACCTGTTTCTAACAACAAATGAAGCAAGGAATAGGGGAAATGGCTTCTTTGAATATTAGACCTATAATATATAACTTATGTCAACTAGAGATATCGTCCTGATAATAATAAGGACAGCTCTCAGAGAGTAAAGGCCAGCTTTTCCTTGTCTTAGTACAGTTTAGAGTGTGCTTATCTAGTCATAAATGGTAAGAAGCAAAAGTTTGTACAGTCAAAGGTGCTTATTCTTGCTTTTATACAGGATACTTTAGGAAAGGAGACTGATTTCCCACCAACTATCCCTCACACCTTACAAATAATGTACAGGGCTACTATACTTGCATGGAGAATCCACCATTGATCTAGTAGAATCATTTAGGGACAAAGATTGAGATTAACTGCAGCTGTTCCATGTCATGCCAATCCTGGCATTCACTTTTTCTTCTCTGCCTCATTTTACCACCTTTCTTGCCATAGTTGTTCAGTGAATCATAGCTGTTCAGTTGATCAGTTAGTAACCTGGTTGTTAAGTGAATCTGGTTTCTTCATTGACTTGTGAGATGGTCACAAAAGGGGATCAACATGATCTTGGGACACAGCAGCAGTCATAAATATGGATCAACTGCCAAGCATCTGAATTTTGATCACATGATTGTGGGGGTGCTGCAGAGGTCGTAACTGAGAAAAGTGGTCACAAGTCACGTTTTTCAGTGCCGTTGTAACTTTGAATGGTCCCTAAATGAACTGTTGTTAGTTGAGGACTACATGCAGTTGCTATCGGTACAGTAATGCTCGGCTTACAATGAAAACTGAAACCAATAAATCAATCAATCAGAATAGAGCTGGAAGGGACCTTGGAGGACTTCTAGTCCAGCCCTCTGATCAAACAGGAGACCCTATACCCATGATGGCGAACCTATGGCACGTGTGCCAGAGGTGGCACACAGAGCCCTCTCAGTGGGCACGTGCATCGGCCAACTGGTCTCCAAAAAGTCTCCATGTTTCAGGCCATTTTCCGGGCTGTTTTCTGAGGAATTTTCAGGCCAATTTTCAGGCCTTATCGGGCTGTTTTGGGCCTGAAAAATGGCCTGAAAACATACCAAAAATGACCTGAAAAATGCCCCCAAATAGGCCTTTTTTGGCCCATTTTCAGGCCAAAAATAGCTCAAAAAATGGGCTGAAAATGGGCCAAAACTGCCAAAAAAAAAGGTATGTGCACACCGGCCAATTGGTCTTCGGTTTTCTAGCGCTCCGGCACACTCACATGCACAGGTATGCTCGCACGTTCCGGTTTAGGCACTCATTGCTGGAAAGGTTCGCCATCACTGCCCTGTACCATTTTAGACAAGTGACTGTCCAGTCTTTTCTTTTAAAAACCCCACAACTTCTGAAGGCAAACTGTTCCACTGGTTAATTGTCCTCATTGTGAAGAAGTTTCTCCTTAATTCCAGGTTGCTTCTCTCTTTGATTGGTTTCCAGCCATTGTTTCTTGTCTTGCCTTCTGGTGCTTTGGAAAATAAATTGACTCCCTCCTCTTTGTGGCAGCCCTTGAAATACGGGAATACTGCTATCATGCCCCCACCCTAGTCCAGAATGTCCATTGTAAGTCACTGTGGTCATAAGTCAAGTTGGGATTCGATTTAACGATAATTTTTTCAGTGGTTATTAAGCAATTCAGCTTTCCCAATGGGAGTTTTTTTGCTGCAAATCATGATCGTGTGACAGTAAGCCACTGCAACTATTTGCAAATGTGAGCCAAATGCCAAGCACCCAATTAAAATCATGTGATGGCAGGAGCGGTGTGACAGTCATAAGCGTGAGTACAGCTTAAAAGTCACTTTTCCCAAGGCTGTCATAACTTTGAACCATTGTTAAAATGAATTGTTGTAACTTAAGGAGTCCTTGCATTGATGAATACATATAATAATGTTCCTGAATTTTATTAACCTCTCCTGCTCAATTTTCTATCAGGTTGACTTCATGAAAGAAAAGAAAAAGTGGTATAAATAGAGGAAAACAAAAAAGCAACAATAATGATAAGAATATTCAGGAGCATTGGGAAGGCGCAAGATAATATGCGGATAACAATGACATGCATACAAAACAGGAAAGGTATTAATTCCCTATTTCCCTATATTCCCTGTTATACTGGCTTTTTTAAACACACATTGCAGCAGATGGCTCTGGAATGGGCACTTGTTTACATAAAGTCACATCCATAAAAATACAGAGAAAATACCCATTCCCCCACACTTATGACATATTTAAATACACACACACACACACACACACACACACACATTACCAGACAGAACTTTTTTCCTCTTACACTAGTTCCATTATCACTTGTGCTGCTTAAAAATGAACACAAATGAATGCTTTTAACTCCATGACAGAGCTGTCTCCTTCATGGCAACTGCATGGTTAGCCAAGCCCAAGGAACACGAAAGGAACACTGTTCCTCAAATCCAATCAAGTTATTCACTGGTAGAAAGTTTACAACCCTTGAGGGCTCCACAACTCCTTTCCTGAATCTCCCAGCAGCTTGTCTCTGATTTGATTTTAGGGTTTCAAGTTATTTCCGAGTTACCTAGATTTGAAACAGGTCAAGTAAGGCTTATAAAACTAGACAAGCAGCAGACAACAATAGGTTACTTATAGGTTTAATAGATTTGAATAAAATATAAAATGTTTTACTTTTATCATTAGATGCGCAAAAAGCCTTTGACAAAATATATAAACAGTACATGTTTACCGTTATTAAATAGCTTCAACTTTCCTGCAAAATTCATAAATGGATATTTAGGTACATCTAAAGTAAAGTTTAATGGAATGTTTTCTGCTATTTCCTATTATTTGGTGAATAAGTATCCATCTTTTTGGCTTGCCCGGCTGCAGTGAGTGAAGAGGCATTGTTTTGGGCCACATTAAATTTTATATAATATAGTTAATTATATATAAATCACAAAATAATATTAAAAGTTTACAATCTTGCAGGGCTGCATTATTAGTTAGCTGTTCAGGGCCACATTTGCCCTGTGGGCCACAGACTGGGCACACCTGATACTAAATAAGGATGTCATCTATGCTTTTTAATATCTGCGTGGAACCTTATATAATATAGGGATATCTACAGAGTAGTTCATAACTTAGCTGAACACAAACTGGTTTTATTTGCAGATGATACTCTTTATTTCTAAACTTCACATTACTGTTCCAGCATTAATGCAAATGACAGATGCCTTTAGTAAAATATAAAGTATTTTATTAACTGATCCAAATCAGAATTGATGCCAGTAAGTGAAAATTTTGTTATCCACCATCCATTTAAAGAATATCAATTGTATCTTTGCACCAAATCCATTAAATATTTCAGTACAGTGTATGCATACCAAAAATATAACTCAGTTAGTAGCATGTAATATAAAATATATAGAATTTCTTCATATATGTAATTAAATCCCACCCTATCGGAAAAATTGAATGGTCTCCAAATGAATATTATTCCCAGATTAATTTATATCCTGAGAGTAATTACAGTTCATATATCTGAAGAATATTTTCAGAAACTAAATCCTTGATTTCAAGAATATATTTACAGAAAATGTAATTACCAATTAATGAGGGAGAATTCAGTTTCTCCAATCTGGAAGTACATCATCATGCTTATGTATTGCCAAGTATTAAAGTCAAGTATTCTCCGGTATTATTTACTGGAAGCCAACAATTGGTTTCAATTTTATGATTTGGACAACTTCAGAATATAATATTGTGTATGGCTCCTTTTGTTGATAGACAGTTTTTGGATCACTTGAACTCTAGTAGCTCTGGAAACAATTATGTCAATTAGAAGTGATGAATATATTGTGATGTCCAATAAAAGAAGATATAAACCCTTTTCCCAGGCTAAATTGACTTTACAGGGAAAACCAGTTTTAAAAATTAGGGAAAATATGGTGACATTAAAAAAATGGATGGAAGTGAGAATATTGACTTTGGACCAACTGATAGGAAATGAAGATGAATCTTTAACATACACTGTGTTAAGAGATAAATAACTATCAGATGTAATCCAATGGCAATATTTACAACTACAATATTTGATAACAATGTTGTTTGGATCAACAGAATTTTCATCTTTCAAGACACATGAAATATTAAAACTTGTTAAAACTAAAAAAACCCTTGCTATTAGTTGTTACCAACAAATCAATTTGATATGCAAATGTTAAGAAATTAAGGGCATAAAGAATTAAAAGTTCCTATATTGCCAAGACAACAGGAGACCATCTTAAATTCTATAGCCAAGAATGTCAATGTACCTCAAACTGATTTATACAACAAAAAATAGCATTTAGACTGTATTGGACTGATATTATATTTGTATAAAAAAAGACTGAGTAAAACAGCACTGATATAAATGTAACAAGGATCATGCTTATTTAAAACACATGTTTTTACAATGTTCTGTAATTATTATGTTCTAGGATAAAATAGTATGACTATGTAAAAACAAAAAACAAAATTTTCAAACGATGTTCAATTACATGCCTATTACATAAAATTTGACAACAGGACACTTTAAATAGATTCTCTGTGTCCCATCTATGGCCCAAAGTATAATATTGCAGCATCAGAAAGATAAACGCAAAGCCCCATGTGTTTAATAGATTGAACATCTGATTACACTTTCCACCTATGGTAAGTGTGTGGATTGAGTGGATTGCCTATAAATGTAGACTTTGTATGGACAAATATAATGAAATATGGAATTCACTTATACAGATAAGTTTACAAATGAATTTTAAAAAGGAAGTTACATCAGAGTATTAGAAATATAAATGCACTTGAATAATATTTACATTCAATGATTATAAATAGAATTATAACTGTTAATTGTTTATAATTATGTTTCTTTTTTCTATGGGTATTTTTTTTGCACTGTTTTCTATTAAGGCACTTTTTAGGCTTTTTTGTTGGGAAAGTATGAATTTGCATTGTAACTTTCATCCCATTTTGATCTTTTTCTGGTACTATTAAAGAAAAGAAAAAATAAGAAACTAGTTGGAGCCATATGGGGCAGGGGTAGAAAAGAACAAGAGACTCCACAAAAATGTCATCATAATAATTGTAATTTAATAATCAATCTGAGCATGAGTCAGGGGGCAGCAAAGCCTGGAGAAATAGACTTTGGATCAGCATGAATATTAGAAGCCCTTCATAGTGTTTGTAATCACCTGGTAAATCCTAATTGTGGCCACTCTTGGCTTTGGCTGGCGCTGAGCTGTAGTACCAGCTTACAGTGGCTGGGCACTAGATGGTAATATTCACTCCTCAAACAGCTCATTTTCAGGAAAAAAAAAAATCAATGGACTGAGGACAATGCACATCTAGAGGAAGCTTCTGAAATTTTGATTCCAAAAAATGCTTGAAGCATTTGTAAATTTTGCTGACTCCTTGCCATCCCAGAAAAAGACAGAAGTAAGTAGGATATGTATGGCCACCTTTGAAGAATCCAATTCTTTTTGCCCCCCACCCCCCAAGCAAGAGGCAGCTTCTTCCTCCCCCACCCCCACTGTCACTGATGAGGATCTGCCACAGATGTTCCAGGAAACCTGTTCTTTCTCTCCCTGCCTCCCTCCTTCTTTGCCTTCTCATGGAGGAACTGGAGGAGGCAAAGAGTACTCAAGCTGCTTCAGGTGAGCAAGCTCACAGCTTGTGGAAGTGTTAATAAGAGCTAATTAGATCCCTGATTAACCTGCTTTGGCATTTAAATGACTAGTTTCATTTGTCCTGTCCTTGAAAGCAAGAATTGCCTGCGTTGGTGTTTATATCCCTCTTTCCTCCCTATATATGCATATATGCAGACAGACAGACAGATTGTTATATACAAAAAAAACCTGAATTTAAATACACTGAATTTTATACATAGCTCAGTGTATTTAAATTCACTTTGTTGTATAGACAACAGCCAAAATGATGACATACATATATATGATGAAATATGTTATAAATATAATTTATATATAAAAATAATTAGCCTTTGTCTATCCACTGCAGGATGGAGGCCTTTTCTACATGTTTCCAACCAATATGTTCCTGAGCTTTCTTTTGCCAATTGGGCCCACAATTGGATTGATCGATTGTCAATCCATCCTGTTTTAGGTCTCTTTCATGGCTGCTTTCTATCAAGTGGGATCCATTCTATGACTGCCTTGGTCCACCTGCCATCAGTTATTCTATCTATGTGTCCTTCAATGTATTTAAATTCACTCGTTGTATAACCTTCATGATGCCTATTAAAAACAACAATCTGGTCGATGAACTTGGGAGACCACTATGCTTTTGCAACTTATTCTACCTAAGTCATTTCATAAAGATAGTTCTCCATTTATGGCAAGCCTTGAATTTATGATGGACCTGTAAAGCACTCCTGGCCATCATAAAATGTTGTGCCGCACACACACATACTCTCATGGTTGTGTTATATGACTATATTTCAAGCGCTTGGCAACCAGCTCGCCTTTATGGCTGGTTGTAGCATCCCAGCCATGTGACCTCAATTTGTGGTTTCATTCATTCATTCATTCATTCATTTGATGATTTTTGGTGCTTTTCAGCCAAAAAAAGCCATTCTGAAGAATGGTTCATACTTATGGTGGCAGAACTCGCTTAACAATTGTGGATTTGTTTAACGATGATAGTGATTCACTTAAGAAAATTACTGCAAAAAGTGTTGTAAAATTGGATCAAATCAGGTGGATGGCTCAACTTACAATCATAACAAGTTATATCCTGAAATTCAATTTTGGACATAGATTAAGAACTGTTTGTATGTTACAAAAGATAACCTTCATAGCAAGCAATAGCACTTAGACATATATACCACTTCATAGCACGTTACAACCCTCTCTAAGCGGCTTATAGAGTCAGCATATTACCCCCAACAATCTGGGTCCTCATTTCACCAACCTTGGAAGGATAGAAGGCTGAGTCAACCTTGAGCCAGTGAGAATCAAACTGCCAAACTGCTGGCAGCCAGCACTCAATAGAAGTATTTATAAGTTTAAAACTATAACATATTGACATACATTCTCTCTTAAAGCAATGGACACGGCATGCAATCTCAATTGTTTTGGAGAACAAAATACCGCCCCATATAAGGTTAAAGGTTAACATCCTCTATTTCCCCTTATAAGAATAGAAATCTGTAGACAAATAATTAGGAATTTGATAACACTTTTTCCAACTAACTTTTTGTTAAGCAGGCAAACTGACTTTTTGCAATCATAAACTAACATGGCTCTCCACTTAGAGGCATCCTTGTTTCCATGGCAGCCCCTTCCAGCCATCGCCATCACATGTGGAAGTCCAGGTGGTCACTCATAATTAAGCAATCCCCTAACGTGTTACATGGTACTCTCGGTTTAAGATATACCATCTGCATTTTATTCACTATCCGTGGCAAAGCCTCCTTTTCCTTACAGATGTTCTATTATGAATTCCAAAACAGGATGCCAGGAGGCTTCAGCAGCCATTGCCATAATTGTTACCTTGCTGCATTTCCACTTCACAACTTCCTTATTTTGACATATATCAAACTGGATCCCAGCACAGATGCTGTTCTTTAATATTTATAAGCAGGGGTGGGATTCTACCAGTTCGCACCTATTCGCTAGAATCGGTCGTTAACATTCTAAGCAGTTCAGAGAACCAGTTGTTAGAAGAAATTACTGGCCTAATCCTGTAAGGAAAGCAGGAAGGAAACATTCTGGTGTTGCTTACAAAAACTGCCTCTCCATTAACCCTTATTACATTCTTGGCAGGACTAGACTTCCTGTCTCTGGAACGTCTCTGGAGGTTTTTTCCCCCTCCTTTGCTGGTACTTTGCTTGTGTGGTGTGACCATTCAAAGTTACAGTGGCACTGAAATTAGTGACTTATGACCATTTTTCACACTTACGACTGTTGCAGCATCCCCACAGTCACGAGAGGCCAGGCGAGGAGATGCGTGCCTTGATGTGAGTGATGTTGAGTTGGTCACGCCCAGCCAGTCACATGTCCACCAAGCCACGCCCACCACCTAAGCCATGCCCACAGAACCAATTGTTAAAAATTTTGAATCCCACCCGTTTATAAGTGTAAAGCTATGACATAGAGACATACATTCTCTCTTGTAGCAATGGACGTGGCATGCAATCTCAATTGTTTTGGAGAACAAAATACACCCCCATAAGTACTACCTTGGATAGTTTTATTGGTGGGAAGATGTGTTGTATAAACGATTTGAGAACAGACTACATTGCATAATTGACTATGGAGATTCTCCTCCTCAAAGATCACAGAGATAGAAATATAGACTACAACAGCTCTACTCTGCTGAAGCAATTAAGCTTTTTCACTTTCTTCTGCCACCTCCTTTGTGTGAGATATTTACCTTACCATGTTAGCTCTGAAGAGAAACCTACAGACTGATTCAATCGATCCAAATGCAAAGAGTGCCCATTTTATCATCTGGAAAGACACTAAATAATAAACTATTCAATTGCATAGCTAAATGTCTACGGAGATTCTCAAGTCATAGTTGTAGAAGCTTCTTGGATGACAAGTGAAATGTCTTCAAAGAAAAACAAGAAAGTCAAGTTGCCTCTTGAAAAAGCACCTTGGGACAAAATTACTCAATTGTTTACTTTTTTTTTTAAAGTTGCAAATAGGGAGGAGTACTTCTAAAAAGTAACCTTGCTTTTCTGATTCAGGCATTGCCTGCTTTCTCTAAAAGAAATGCTCATTTTAACTTTTCCAAACAGAAAATGTAAATACATTAAACATTAAAAACTAAATTTAAATTACATCTCTATGAAGTCTCCTATTGTCATTTTAAAACAAAGAAGCCATTCTGCCACATCTTTTTAGGGAAATACATAAAGAAAGATGAATAGGAGATATCACACCTTTTGCAATGAAATATATAATGTCACACAGGGCAATCAATGGGTTTTTGGCTATAAAAACCCAAATGCAAACTATATGGGAGTTTTCTAAATCTCTTTGCTGTCATCTAGTGGCTATCCAGATTTTTGAAGTGCAAATTTGGGAAACTTTCTATCATGTTGACCAACAGAATTAATGAATCTGGCTCCATAAAGAACATACACAGAGAGACACTACAATATGGTAGAAATGCCAGCATTAATGGAAGCTATAGTTTTCAGCATCACAATATCATAGCAAAGTTTGTTTTTAAAAAAACATTAAAAATAAAATTGCCTAATGCTTCAATCTTTATACAGGTCTGATAACTTTCTCTGTATTTTTTTAAGTGAAGAAAATCTTTACAGTACCAGCCACGAAAGCTATCTACAGTATGTCTCTCCTACAGTGGCATGTTTTACTGGCAATGGTTTTGCACTTTACAACAAAGATTCATGAAAGAGGTTTCAGTCCAATAAAGATTGTCCTATGAGTAAGAGGGAGGCTACTTTCAGAAGCTGCAAGTCTACAAGTCCCAAACTATCTAGATCAGCAAATTTCTTCTGTACTTCCACCACTAATAAATACAAAATTCACTTCTTTAATGACAGTAGCCTACTTAGAGAATCTACCTCTATGTCAGGACACAGAAGATCATGTAAAGGTGACCTGTAGTTACATTAATTCTTGTAATTAAATTTGCATTAGATTGAATGAAATCAAAGGCTTTATCTTTATAACTGTCTATTCCACCTATCTGCTGGAGGTACAATACAGCACATATTACAATGAAACCTCCATTTAATAGGGCCTCATTTAGATGACTTCAGACAAACCCATCCTCAAATGACTCCAAAATAATGGAAATATTTGTGGCATCCAGCGTAGTCTGAAGAAACCACTTATGTTTAAGTCATTTATGTCAATTTACATCATTTGCATAGTAACATTGTCATGTAAATAGCATAACACAACAAAAAAGATGTCATTACAGAGATGAAAAAAAGTGCTTCCAGATTTAATGGATATTCAGGAGTAGTATATGCAGCTTCCCCCGGAATGGTACATTAAATCAAGGGTTTATTGGACTGCACTGCATGCTACTAATATGAAGCCGTCATACATATCCATCACACTGGCTCCTTTGGGAATCAACAATATTAGGTAAGCATTTTGTGAAAGAGTAAGCCAAAAAAATTGTAGACATAAAAGAAAAAGAAATAAAACTAATTTGTACCAACAAAAAGAAGAGTGTATGGAAAAACAGTAAAAAGTACTGCTGAGTTAATGTAAATTGAATATGAAAATGAGCAATCGCTATAAAAAAGGTACATTGGAATAGTTTGTTCATACACAGAGACTAACTTAAAATCAGATTGCAAAACAAATATTTAAAGAAAATGTGAATGAGGTAAGATTAAGAAAAAGAACCAGAAACATAGTTGGTTAGAGTTTGTGAAATCCTGAGGAAAAAATGTGGAAGTTTTAAAGAACAAAAGACAATGAAGGAAATGATAAAGAGGTAAGGGAGAAGCAAGGATTGATTGCCAGCATAACCTAGTTTTAACTAGGTTTCCTTTTTTTTCTTATTTCCTGGCTGTAATTTCTTTGGCTTATAATTTTATTTGTGAATAATTTTACTTATCCCATTTTAAACAAGAAGAATAGAACAGAACAGAAGAGAACAGAAATATTTTATTTGGCCAAGTGTGATTAGATTAGACAAATTCCACACAAGGAATTTGTCTTTGGTGCAAAAGCTTTCAGTGTACGTGCAAAGCAACATAAAAATCATAATCATAATACCAATAGGAAGGAGAAGTAAAAAAGAGAAAAAGGATAACAATAATACTACAGCCATACAACATGGGTAAATAAATAGACATAGACATTAAACAGTACAATGAGAACTATGTGTTCAACAGAGTGGTGGCATGAGGGAAAAACTGTCCCTGTGTCTAGATATTTTGGCATACAATACCCTGTAGCAATGTCCCAAGGAGAGGAGTTGAAGCAGTTTATGTTCAGGATGTAAGGGGTCTGTGGATATTTTCTCAGCCTTCTTTCTGACCCATGCAATATACACATCTTCTATGGAAAGCAGGCTGTTTGCAATTGTTCTTTCTGCAGTCCTAACTATTCATTGGAGTCTGTACCTGTCCTGTTTGGTTGCTGTTACAGCAAATATAGCAGTTATGGAAGTACAAATGACAGGCTTAATAATTTCTCTGTAAAACTGCATCAACAGTTCCTGGGGCAATCTGAACTTCCTGAGCTGACATAAGAAGAACATTCTTTGCTATGGCTTTTTAATGGTTCTAATGTTGGGTGTCCATTTCAAATCCTGGGAGATTACGAACCCCAAAACTTGAAGGACTCTACTGCTGATACTGTGCTGTCAAAGAGGTAAGAGGTTGTAGAATAGAAAGGTTCCTCCCAAAATCCACTCCACTCTTATCTCTACATTTTTAAGCATATTCAGCTCCAGGTTGTTCCAGCTGCACCACAGGGCCAGTTGTCCAACCTCCCATTTACCTGCAGATTCATCACTGTCTTGAATGAGACCAATGACAATTGTATCATCTGCAAGATTCAATACTTTAAGAGAGGGTTCCGCAGAGATGCAGTCATTTGTATATAGAGAGAAGAGCAATGGAAACAGCACACGGCCCTGGGGGCACCTGTGCAAATTGCCTGGGTACTAGATGTAATTAAAACTCTTGAATGAGCAAATTTGACCATCCTTCTACATTTTATTTTATTTTTAATCAAATCTCTGATCCCATTTTAAAGAAATATGTTAGATTTATTATATACCATTTTAAGTGAATATTCCCTTCCCTTCTGTCCTACCAGAAATAAGAGTCAGGGACACAACCACCTTCCAGCAGCTTCTTCTCTGGACAATGGATGCAATCAAAATAGGACAACTCGCTGTGGCCAGCTCGGTGCAACCACCTCACTGCTGCTATCTCAACATGACCATGTCACCTCTGCCAACTCCCCACCTCCAAGTATCTGCAAGACAACTCCAAACAACCAACTAGCCAAGGGGACACCTTGCTGCAGGCAATTGATAGGGAAAGCTAGTAGGCAGATGAGCTAACTAGCTAATGAGTGGTAGAGCAGAGTATAGAACAATGGTGGTGGCCAAACTGGGGCCTTCCCATTTTTTGCCCATTCCCTGCCACCACTACTGCCACCACGCCAAGCTCCAGGCCAAAGAGGCTGGGGACAGTATCAGTGGAAGTGGGCAAGGGAGTGGAGCAGGCTGTGGAGAGGTGACAGCAGCTGGGGGCATCCCATTTTCATACTGGCTTTTGCCCCACCAAGTTGAGCCAAAGAAGTCTGGAATCATGGCGGAAGTGGTGAGCAGGGTGGGTGGCAGAAGGTGGCAGTAGCCGGGGGCATCCCGTTTTCACTAACACCAGGCCGCCATCCCTGGCTTCTTCAGCCCAGAGCTTGGCAGGGTATGTGAAAATGGGATGTCCCTGGCCACTGCTGTATTCTTCCCACCTGATACCTTGCTTGCCTGCCCAACTCTCCCTCCAGCCATCCACTGCATTATCCCTATAGTGAGTTGGCCATGTGGAATTCTCCTGAAGCAACTTGGTGGTAGCAAGCTGGATACACTGAACTGACCGTGGCAAGTTGTCCTAGACCCAGGGTCAATCACCCTGATTTTTTTTCCCTACTTTCCCAAGACTCTTTGATCCATCTTTATATATTTAAGGGACCTCCATCCTTTTCTCCAGCAGATATCCCCATAGATGAGACAGGTGAGAAAATTACTGCTATGAGATGGAAACTGTGTTAATCATTTAAATGAATAAATATTTTTTTAAAAAAATAGTTATATATATATATGTATGTATGTATGTATGTATGTACGCATCTATGTCTAGAAAAATAAAACACTGCAGTGGTAATTCCCAAAAGACTGCAATTGATTTTTGTTTTCAGAGTGATTTACATTAGGTTACTTCAGCCCATTGATTTGAAGCAAGACTTAAACCTCAATTCTGTGTACATTTACCTGAGTGTAAATCCTATTTAATTCTTTGGGCTTATATTCTTTTGGGTGCACTTGAATAGGACTGTACATCTTTGAAGATTTAGAGACTTCTTTTTACCTATTTGAGGTATTAATATATGCACATACTGTCAATAAACCTCACAACAAGTCTGTCAAGTTCACCAACAGCATTGACACATTGCCTGAAGGAAGGCAAAAGTCAGAGGTTAGCAACTTCCCCATAATCATTGTGAGTAGGCTGTGGTGAGTGCCATGTACCATGATTGTTTTTAAAGTTGTATTTGCAGGCTATGTGTCTCAATAATGTGTTATGAGGTGTATTTGTAATTGCCTGATGTGAACACTGGTCCTTGAAAAGGAAATGGTGTGTGTCTAAATGCAGGCAAAGCTATTTAGAGTCAGGACAATGCAGCTGCTCTCGCTGGGATCAAATTAGATCTTTTGGAGTTTGGTGATTTAAAGAGGAAAGATTAAGAATAATCCATCTCAATTTCCTTGGCTCTGAAGCAGTACTTAGAGAATAGAAGGTGATTTCAAAGCTCATCTGTTCCTGCAAAGCACAATGTGTTCTCTACCATCATTGCCACCTTCTTTTCAAACGGCTTTTCAATCAGCTTTATTGTTGAACTCTCCAATGTTAAAACAGAATAGCAAATGTGAAAGAGGGAAAAGTTCACAGGCACAGCCACAACGATATGATGGCATCTTTCATTTCACCTTTCTTCTGCTTTGATACAAATTTTAAAAAGCCTGCTTTCAGGGCTGGATCTGTCTTCTTTCAATTTTTGTTTTCCTGCTGGAAGCTCCTTTAAGCCACCAAGGGCTCAGTCAGCTGGATGATGGGCCAGCACAGGTTGACCCAGAGATAATTTGGTTTTTTGAAACTCTTACTTCAATCAATGAAAAATACATCAATTATAATTTTATGTGAACATTTTGTATGGATTTCAGGGCATTGTTACATAACAAGCATTCTGCCTGTCTGCTTCTGAAGGACATCATTCTCATATCATATCTGTTTCAATCTCAGTCAATCTCCATGGACTCAAAAGCACTTTGCTAAAACCAACCATCCAAACAGGACATTTATTTCTTCTGATCAACAAAGAATCTATTTAAATGAAACTATTTAGCTAGAAATCAACTTTATCACACACTCCTGATAATAAATAAGCATTTTGGGCAGTTCTGAAATCAGAATAATGAAGTATCTTTACTAACCAATTGGCCATCACTTGGTTATCTTAATTTAAACTACAAGACTATTTCATCTTCTCAAAAAACAATATGCAAAATAGTCAGGATTTCAGACTGTGGATGTTGGTCAAATACTTTACTCCAATTATTACCAAGACAGGTCTTAGGTTAGGGCAATCCATGAGCCATTTTTCTGGTTTTTGGAGATCCTGTAGGGCAGGGGTGTCAAACTGGCTGCCCGCATACCAAATGTGTCATTTGCAGGCCACGCCCACCCTGCCTCCATGAAGGCAAAAAAACATCATGATAGGTCATGTGACATCAACATGACGGTGAGTTTGACACCTGTGCTATAGGGAGCCAAATCTTCAGGCTCCTGTTGCTCTAATTCAGAAATAAGTTGTTGGTTGTTCTTGATATTCTCTAAGCTTGAAGTCAGAAATAGAAAAGAAATAAAAAACTATTAAGGAAGAAATCACAAGACTGGCACAGCAAACTACTATAATGTGTATGAGAGAGAACGTATGCAGATAGATAAACAGATGATTAATATGCACTGGCAGATGGAGGGAGAGAGAGGAAGAAGAGGAGGAAGAAAAAGATCCAGTAAATGTCACACTCTCAAGCACTGGTTATGTCACCTAACCTAGTAATGAAAAGTTTTCAGGAAAACAACTAAATTCCAAGTATATCAAAACTTACTAGTTCAACCCCGAATCACATAGTGCAATATTTTGTACACCACTTTCATAATATCCTTGGGGAACACAGGTAAATGTGTTCTAATCTCCAGGTAAAGGCAACTAAAATTTGAGAATCCAGGTGTACAGATGTAAAAAAGGAAGCTGAGCACCAATCCACTACAATGAAAAAGGTTCCATCTGGCAGAGTTCCAGACAGGATCATACTAGGATTGGCAACAGCAGAAAAAATAGGATATATGGCTTTGTTTATATCTCTGAGATTCTGAATCATTCTCCAGCAAAAAGGGTCAGAGCCAAGATTCTTTACAGGTGATACAAAGGCTGGAAAATTCAAATCACAATCCCTTAACAAGGACTAGATGATTGGATAAATGTCCTCTATTGCTGTTTGTCTAAGAGCATATTGAAGTACCTGTAATAATAAAGGAACAGATTTTAATTTGCCATGAATTGTGGACCGCAATTTAATCAGTCCACAATAAAATTTTGATGTTGTGACAATTCCTTTGGGATGTAATGCAACAAAAGTCTAGCAATACAATGTCCCTTAAAATAAGAAATGCTATTAAAGTCCTTTTCATCAGCTGTCACTAGGGGCCATTCCCAACATTACCATCACTTGATTGTGATCTGTAATACATGATTTGAATGTAGGCCACAACTGCAGGATGAAGGAGCTCTTTCCCAGGGAGCAAGAAGCAGAGAAGCTTGGAAACTTTGACAGTCAGAAAGAGTGTGAAGGTGGACTCCCTCTAACAGTTTGCAGGGTATATCTACTAGTTTAGAACAGAATTAGAATTAGAATTTGAATAGAATTCTTTATTGGCCAAGTGTGATTGGACACACAAGGAATTTGTCTTGGTGCAAATATTCTCAATATACGTAAAAGAAAAGATACATTCATCAAGAATTATAAGGTACAACACTTAATAGTCATAGGGTACAATAGGCAATCAAATCATACTAGGAAACAGTCAATATAAATTGTAAGGATACAAGCGACAAACTTACAGTCATACAGTCACAAGTGGGAGGGGATGGGTAATAAGGAGTGATGAGAAGATTAAAAGTAATAGTAGTGCAGACTTTTTAAATAGTTGGACGGTGTTGAGAGAATTATTTGTTTAGTAGAGTTATGCATATAAGTGCTTTGGTGTGGCAAGATTCTGTCCACAGGGGAGCAACAATAAACATGTTATTCTTGGTTCTTTGGTCCTGGCATAATCCTCTTTATAGGGAATTTCCATAAAAACACTATTACAGATGTCATGTAGCATAATACACATTTTGAGGGGTCCTTGGAGCTCTCTGAGCTTGCTTGTTTTCTTTCATAGAAATTGTTATGACCCATATTGTCAAGGTAAGGCAGGCCTCTAGAGAGTCCTTTATTGCTGTAAGTAAATGTTCCAAAAAACATCCCTCTAACAAATAGTAAGATCCACCCCACACTACCCTGAAGGCAGCCACCCCGAGTCCCGCAAACAACATCCTATATATAACAAAGAAAGTCCACAGACTAGGACTATGTTCACAGAGCAAGGGCCTGGGTATCAAGTCCAGTCCATCCAGCCAAGCAAATCTATGAGACAAACTGTAGTCCACAAGGCAAAGGCAAAGCATAAGACAAAAAGCAGTCCACAAGGTAAGGACAAGATACAAGACAAAGGCCAAAAAGCAGTCCTCAAGGCTAGGCAAAGCAAAAGGTGAAAGGCATGAGTCCAATCCAGGGGAGTGTAAGCCAAAACAAACAATTGTTCCTGGCAAAGACTAACTCCACACAGCTTCTCCTTAAATCAATCTACTCCAGGTGTTTCCTGTGAGGAGGGATGGGGTGACCTTCTGCTGAGTAGCCTTGCAGCTCTTCTCTGAGCTTCTTACACTCAGCGCTCTGTGTTCTTGGATCAAGTGGGTGGGGTAGCTGTTCCTCATCAGAGGGGATCTTCTGCTATCAGCACCACTACCTGTCAACAGCCAATCCTCCCTTGTGTGAGGGCAGGCAGCTCTGTATCCAGTCAACCATCTCCCTCAATGCTGAGAGGCCTAGGACAGCATGGTCCACACTCTCTGGCCTCTCAAACATCTCAAGGGAGTCATGCCATTTCCATCAGATGATCCAGATTCCAATTCCTCCCCCTCCTCTTCCTCTGCCTCGCTGGGCCATGGCAGATGGGGTCATGAGAGAAATAGAAAGCAAACCTCACTTTCTTTTAGCATATTCTCCTTTATTAATATCCACTTAACATAATAGGTCTCTACCCAAAAGGATTATCAACTATTTTAATTCCTAAGAAAAAACAATGGGAGTCATATAAGGGTCCTATAGCCACTGATAGCTGTTCAGTTTCTCTGAGGGGAATCCGGTCCCAGGAATGCCCATAGAAAAATGGATAGAAGTGGTAAGAAGAGCACTTAAAAATCCTTTGATGCTAGCTATGACCTATCAGCTTCAGTATCCACTAGGAAGGAAATGGATCTACCATCTATTTCTAAAACAACATGTGACTGCAGGGAGACACCTATATAAACACACACACACACACACTACTCTTTTCACAGTGCATAATTTGAAGCAGGAATTGAGAACAATTAGTCTTTAGTGATATGCACTATAAAGTTCTCACTCAAGTTAAAGTTAGGAATTCTCTCAAGCATCTCTTTTGTCATTGTTTACTTAGAATTATTTTTGGCTCTTTTCAACTAATAAAATTGCTGATATCTCTCGACTTTTCAAATCAGATCCCCACAGCACTGGATCTCTGAGCCAATGGGAAAAATAATATAAACACAAATAGATCCCAATCACAATTTTAATAAATTCAGAATTCAGGCCTGCACTTTTTTGTTCAGAACCAATATTTAGCCTAGTGTATATCTATGTTTAACCCTGTTTTGCTAAAAAACACTCATGCAGAAAGTTTAAGTTTCTGATTAGCATCATTCATGGGTAGGAGCAAAAAAAGTCAAAACAGCAGCTACAAGAGTATGGCCAAGGCCTTGCTCCTTTGCACATGTGATACATGTAACATATGTAAAAAGAAAAGCAGCACATGTACAACAAAGAATTGCTAGAGGGATCTTGGAATCCTAGTGGACTATCATGTGTGCAGCAGCTGCCCAAAAAGCCAATGCAATCCTAAATTGCATAAACAGAGGGATAGAATCAAGATCACATGAAGTGTTAATACCACTTTATAATGCCTTGGTAGAGCCACACTTGGAATATTGCATCCAGTTTTGGTCGCCATGATTTAAAAAAGACCTTGAGACTCTAGAAAGAGTGCAGAGAAGAGCAATAAAGATGATTGGGGACTACAAGCTAAAACATATAAAGAACAGTTGCTGGAATTGTGTATCTCTAGTTTGATTAAAAGAAGGACTAGGGGGATCATAATAGCAGTATTCCAATATCTAAGGAGTTGCCACAAAGAAGCGGGAATCAACCTATTCTCCAAAGCACCTGAAGGCAGGCTAACAGATAACAGATAATCAGAGTTGGAAGGGACCTTGTAGGTCATCTAGTCCAACCCCCTGCCCAAGCAGGAGAACCTACACCATTTCTGACAAATGGCAGATGGCAGTCCAATCTCTTCTTGAAAGTCTCAAATGATGGTGCTCCCACAACTTCCGAGGGCAAGCTGTTCCATTGGTTGATTGTTCTCACTGTCAGAAAATTTCTTATATTTCCAGGTTGAATCTCTCCTTGTTCAGTTTCCATCCATTATTCCTTGTCTGGCCTACAGGCACTTTAGAAAATAGCTTGACCCCTTCCTCTCTGTGGCAGCCCCTCAAATATTGGAAGACTGCTATCATGTCTCCTCTGGTCCTTCTCTTTACTAGACTAACCAAGCCCAGTTCCTGTAACCGTTCTTCGTATGCCTCAGTCTCCAGTCCCCTAATCATCCTGGTTGCTCTTCTCTGTACTTTTTCTAGAGTCTCAACATCTTTTTTATAATGTGGTGACCAAAACTGGATGCAGTACTCTAGGTATGGTCTTACTAAGGCTTTATAGAGCAGTATTAGTTCCTCCCTTGATCTTGATTGTATCCCTCTGTTAATGCAATTTAGGATTGCATTAGCTTTTTTGGTGGCTGCTGCACACTGCTGACTCATATTTAGCTGGTTGTCAACTAAGACTCCAAGATCCCTCTCACAGCTACTGCTATTGAGCCTGGTTTCACCCAGTCTATGTGTACTTTTGGTTTCTCTTGCCTAAGTGTAGGACTTTATTTTTCTCTACATTGAATTTCATTTTTTTAGATACAGCCCAGTGTTCTAGTCTATCAAGATCCATCTGGATCTTGAGCCCATCTTCTTGGGTGTTAGCTATTCCTGCCAGCTTAGTATCATCTGCAAATTTGGTAAGTTCCCCTTCCATTCCCTCATCCAAATTGTTAATGAAGATATTGAAGAGTACTGGGCCTAAGACGGAATCTTGTGGCACTCCACTGCTTACTTCCCTCCATGTAGACTTAGACCCATTAAGGACTACTCATTGAGTACGGTTTGTCAGCCAGTTGCGAGTCCAACTAGTGATGGTGCTATCTATTCCACTTTTTTCTAGCTTACTAAGGAGGTGGTTGTGGTCTACTTTGTCGAATGCTTTGCTGAAATCTAAATATATTATGTCCACAGTATTTTGCTCGTCTACCAATTTAGTCACTGTGTTGAAGAATGAGATAAGAAGCAATGGATGGAAACTAAACAAGGAGAGGAACAACCCAGAACTAAGGAGAAATTTCTGACAGTAAGAACAATTAATCACTGAAACAACTTGCCTCCAAAAGTTATAGATGCTTCAACACTGGAAGCTTTCAAGACAAGATTGGACAAGCATTTGTCTGAAATGGTATAGGGTTTCCTGTCTGAGCAGGGGTTGGAATAGAAGACCTCCAAGGTCCCTTCCAACTCTGTTATTCTGTTATTCTGAATGGGGCTTTGATCACTTGATACTGACCTGACCTGTTTAAAGTCCACACCTTGCAGAATATCTTGTTTCTGATCATTGTCTGGAAGCAAATAAGTTCATATAGGGGAATAACTACAGATGAAATACTTCATAAAAACAGAAATGCAAGTGTATATTGTACTCAGTTACAGTATATTCCATTATCAGTGCAATGGCAGAAATAAGACAGACTTCTTATATTGAGCAAGATTGTTCATTTAATCACTGTTATATCAAAGCATGTGACATCTTGAAATCAGGTAGAACAGAGATGAACAAAATACATCTCCAAAGTCTTGGGTATGGCCCCGAGAGATCTTTAAAAATTGTTACCAAATTAAAATTAGTACAGAAGGGAAAATGATCAAATACATGATGCATGAACAACATGTAATTTTAATTATATTAAATCTGGTTCTTGTCCTGACCTCACCCATATCATTTTGGCTCCAGCACATCAATCAGAAGCCAAGTGTTGCTCTCAACTCTGAAAAAGGTCTATGTTCTTGAAATTGAACCACTGCAGTTACACATACAAATCCTCCCTAACCTTCTCATTCAGTTGCATTGCACTGAGTAAAATCTCCATTAAAATTACAGGTCCTATTTGAATAGATTGCATTTAAAAGGAACAAAAAGAAGCTGGGTTGCAGAGAGAATCTGAAGTCAAGCTACATAGCCTTACCATTTTGTCTCCTCACACATTTAAACAAATGCCTGAAGAGGCCTTCACTGATAGATCCTCTGTGTGTGTGTGCGTGTGTGTGTGTGTGTGTGTGTGTGTGTGTGTATCTTTGGTTATTCGGGTTTCCTCCCGCGTAAGAGTGGAAGTATCTAGGCAACGTTTCGATGAAGTCTCATTCATCATCTTCAGGCTTGTGTCACTCACAGATGAACACTATACAGAAGCCTGATGATGGCAGATGAGATTCTGCCAAAACGTTGCTACAACTTTAAAAGCACAACTACAATGATGTGGGAAAATACCCGAACAAAGCTGAATGCCATACATACATACATACATACATATATACATACATACATATGTTTTCTTAAGTTTTCGCGGGTACTTACATGTATGGCATTCGGCTTTGTAAAGCCGAATGCCATATGTATGTGTGTGTGTGTGTGTGTGTGTGTGTGTGTGTATCTGCTCAGAGATCACAAAAGTTTGCCTTCCAAGCTTTAAAGGAGCACAATAATGTAGCATAAATTTTATTATATGTCAGTGCATTTATTAGTCACCTTTCAAGACTGCAATCTTCCCAAGGTTACTTATAATATCCAAGGCACAATTTGATAGTCAGGTAACAAGTTCATAAAAGTGCAGCTTTATTGATAATGAAGTTCTTTTTCAGTCTGTTGTGGATATATATTGTTTCTGTTCAAATAGAGAAGTGAATAGAAGAGAATATATGTAGTTCAGAGTTGAACTGGAGTCCTTGGTGGTCTCTGAGCTCCACAAATATAAAAGTTTAATGTGTTAGTTATGAAAGTAGTTATTTCTAACTAGCATGGTTTCACAACTCACTGAAGACATAGGGTTTTTTTTCACTTTAGCAAAATGTGGTGTTTATCTTTATTTATCTTCCTCATGAAAACAGATCTGTTGAAAATTGAGAAAAAATGGTGTGTCATATTGAACAGTGTGTTTTTACAAAAGTGTCCAACGCACTTTTAGAGAGATTATATAATCAAAGCCCTTTCAGTTTTAGATGAGAATATTAAAAGTGTTCTAAGTTTTCTTTGTGCTTCTTCAAAAATCCAGTAAATGTAAGGCTGCAAAATATTCCATGCACAAACAATTCTATGCACAGAACAGATTTTTTCAGATGGTCTCTGCCCTAAATGAAGTAAATGTTAGATGTTTTGTCTTTGTGCAGAATGACACAGGGCTCTGTTGATCCAAGCAAACCTAGTTGAGAAAGAGGGAAGCAGAAAAAAAGATAAGAATATCAGTAGCTGAGAAAAAGGAAGGAGAGAGGCATTAGAAGAGAAGATTGAGCACACCTATGGAAAGCACCATGCTGGGACCCACTGGAGGAAGAGAAGCAATCATACAGCTTTATCACCTCCTGGATTTTGTACAGTCATATCCTGGAATAAGTAAACTATCCAGGATTTAAATTTTGCTAAACTGTGGCTAATTTGAAATGGGTCCCATAACTTCCAAAAGGTGATGGTTTGCTCAGGGTTTGAAACAGGAAATATTTCTCATTTCATGCACATCCCTCCTCTATGGACATGGCTATAGAACTCACAGACTGTCCTTGATTTATCTTGACACAATTTCCATTCTCATAAACAATTCCTGCAACTACTGTATTTACAGATCCCCGAGGTTAAAAAAAAAAGGCAATTGCTATAGAATAGAATCCAGAAAATGATCCAAATATATTTAGAACACAGCTACAAAGCTGTAGTCCTAAGCAAATTTATAAGGTCTACAAAATCTAGTTACAGTTACTGATGAGTAAGTAGGCTGAAAATCATACTGGCTTGGGCCTCCCTTCAAGCACATGAACCTAAATAAAATGTGAACCTTTTCACAAAAGAAAACCCAGGTCAAAGTACATCTTCTGGACAGCATGTTGCAGAGACCTTCAGACCGTTACTGTAAGCTTCAATCTGCTGCTCTTTGGAGGGGAGAAGGGAAAGGAGAGAGATGGAGGCAGAGATAATTACAGACCCACTCACCCCAGAGTCTCAACTTGGCGCCAAAACTCTCCCTAAAGTAAAATTGCCTTTGTACTTCAGCCGATAGTGTCTGTAAAAAGCATAGATTGACTTTCTCTTGACAAGGATTCAAACCCTCTGGCAGGAATTGTATTTGTTTAGTTATTTATTTATTTACTAATCAAATTTATATAGACACTTATCTGACAAGAAATTATTACTCTGAGAAGCATACAATAATCGAATAAAACAATACACAGATAAAAATAAAAACATTTAAAATATTTTTAACAATCAGCATTAAAACTTAGAAATTAATTAAAATTACAATATGTACAAACCCCAGGCAGAGAGAGAATGAGTATTCCCACTTCCACAGTGGAGCCACCTAAATGTGTATTTGGTTCAGTGGTGGGATTCAAAAAAATTTACTACTGGTTCTGTGGGCATGGCTTGGTGGGCGTGGCAGGGGAAGGATACTGTAAAATCCCCATTCCTTCCCCAGTCCTGCGGAAAGGTTACTGCAAAATCCCCATTCCCTCCCCAACCCACTAACCTGCTTTCCAACTCTGTTCTCCTATGCAGGGCAACAAAAGAAGACCCAGCCGATCAGCTGGGACTCAGGAGGCAGAGAATAGATGGGGGTGGGGCCAGTTGGAGGTGGTATTTGCCAGTTCCCCGAACTAACTCAAAATTTCTGCTACTGGTTCTCTAGAACTGGTCAGAACCTGCTGAATACCACCTCTGATCTGGTTCCCTGGGAGCTCCAGTGACCAACCAGGTCTTGTGGGACTTCTGGGATATCAAGAGGGATGGAGCTAACTAACCTAATTTTGGGGGGTGGGGGGGTGCATGATCTATTGAACCATGTACCATGAGCCTCTGGGAGGTTTAATGGGACAGGCTGGGAGAGCTGGTCCCTCAGATGATCTGACCCCATCCATGAAGGGCTTTAAAGGTGATAACCAAGTCCTTGAATTGGACCAGGAAGCAGACTGGCAACCAATGAAAATATTTCGTTCTATTCAGGGGTTTGTTTGCTTTTTTCATTCTCAATATTTTCTTACATTGTATTACGGGTAGTCCTCAATGTACAACAGTTCATTTAGTGGCCAAAGTTACAATGGCACGGAAAAAAAGTGACTTATATCCATTTTTCACTCTTATGACTTTTATAGCATCCCCAAGGTCTTGCGATTTACATTTGGATGGTTGACAACTGACTCACATTTGTGACACTTGCAGTGTCCTGAGGTCATGTGATCCCCTTTTGCGACCTTCTGACAAGCAAAGTCAATGGGAAAACCAGATTCACTTAACAACCGTGTTACTAATTTAAGAACTGCAGTGATTCACTGAACAAATGACAGGAGGAAAGTCATAAAATGGAGCAAACTCACTTAACAAATGTTTCACTGAACAGCATAAATTTGGGCTCAATTGTGGTCATATGTTGAGGACTACCTTTGTCATCAAATATAAAAATAAACACTGAAACCTAACAGCTTTGTGATTTTTTATAAAGCTTACAAATTTAATAATTTTTGGTTGAAATGAAACTGTACATATTTTCCCCTAGGAACTGGGGTGTGGAGGGAAGCATAAATTCTGGTGAGTAGCTGAATTTGAAATACATTTGTGTGAATTGTGGACCATTTAAAGTTCTATTAAACTTTCAACTTTTATTGGAACCTTTTTTTAAATTATCATATTCCTGCCCTAAGATATATGTGGATTATAAATATTTTACTCTATAAATTAATGCATTGCTTTTGGGTGAAAAGTCTCCTACTACAGCCACTGCAAGCCTTTTTCCTGTTGGACTTTTTTCTTACTGCTAATTGCTATTGGGGAACACAGGTTTAATTCTCACTTTCTGCCTTTTGATGCCTGATCTTTAATTTTTAAAAAACAGAATGATGTTTGATTAGCAATCACATGAGTGTCACATGTAGCGAAACCCTCAGAACAAGAAACCTGATGAGATGGAAAATAGAAGATGAAGCCTGAGGGAAAGAAAGAAAAGATCAGCAACAGAAAAAAAGGCTAATAAGAAATATCACAGCAGTTAACATGAGGATAGGCAATACAGTTCATACACAGCGGTAAAAGAGGAGTGCTAGGGGACGCTAAGGGTGGGGGGGAAAAAACCAGAATTAAAATAGGCAGAAATCTGCAAAACAGGCACTTAAGAAAGAAGCAGATAGGAGATGGTATTGAACTGGAGATAAAAGAAGCTAAGAGGATCTGGAAATATATTATTGGTGTTCAAAATGTTTTGACTCAGACCATTTTGAATTCAAAACATCTCCTTCTGGAGTGCAAAACAGCTGTGTCGATGCAAAATGGGCTATTTCAAGCCTTCTGGAAGTGTTTCAAGCTCAAAGCAGCTCTGTTTCAAGTATGAGGCACTATGGCAAATGCAAAACACTTCAAAGGCTCAAAAGGTCCTGCTTTGCAAACAAACCTGCAACTTCTGGTTCAAAGAGGGGCATTTCACCCTGAAGATTGGCTTGCACACACAACAAGGGATGGTTTGGATTCAAAATAATTTGATTTGAAACATTTACACCTCCTCGGGAGAAAGGATGGAGGCAAAACGTCCACAGCACAGAGACATGAAAAGCTGTGCACTACAGAAAAAAAGCAAACAGATGGAGATGTTCTGTATCTTGATCCCCAGAGGGGCATTTTGCTGGCATTTTGCTGCTGTACTATCACTACAGCACTGCGATGTGGGAGCTTTACGGGGGCCAACAATGGTCCAAAAGAGGGCAGACGGGGTTTATGGAACAACAGGCTTCTAAAATTATAAATGACTGCTAGTGTGGTTGCATTGGTTTTAAACTGATTGGTCAAGATTAAACTGGTGCATGTGTATGTATGGGAAGAGAGATCTATCCACTAGGAGCTTTAAGGCACATACAAGAAACTAATGGTAATAGATATCTAGATATAATGTCCAGATATCAAGTGATCTACAATCATCCATGACTCTTGGGGAAATGTAATAGTCTCCAAACATATACACAATGGATTCCATATGCATTGGTGTAAAATACATTGAACACTAAAAGAAGGGCAATTAATAAGCTAACAAATTGGAGCAGAATACACTAATCAGCTTTATCACGATATGCATCACAGTCATTGGCTGGCATATAAATGTTTTCATAAACAGACAAATTAACATCAATATTTGATGGCTGATATTCTATCAGGGCATTCTGCCTAAATTCCATTTAATTAAAAATATCAGAGATCAAGTGCCATTCAAAAAGTCACCGTATTTATATTGTCATTTATCCCCTTAGGCACCATTTGGTATAAAGACTGAATACAAACTTAATGAACAAATAAATGCACAGCTGTTGATTAAAATGGCAAATTCATCTACCTCATTTGTTTTCCCTTCCTATACCCATATTGGGGTCACCAGTGTGTCTCTAGTTTCCCTTGGTCTCAAACATCCTGCCCTATCTAAGTTTTAAAACATAGTAATTTAAAAAACAAAACAGACATCAAATGCTGACTTGCTGAAAAGCAACGCATTCAACTTCCAGCTATATCTGTATTTCCAATAAGGCTCTGGGCTTCAAACGTGCTTCCATAAGCACTTTTAGACAATAAAAACATCAGGCTTTTATTAGCTAGTGGTTTGTACATAAGGGTATTTATCTCCACATAAAAAAGAAAATGTTGTATCAATACATGCTGAGACATTGGGATGAGATGATAGGATCCCTTTCACTAGTTTAGCTGATACTAAATGTGTGCCTTGCGACATACTACACTGTGGATGGCAGCCCTACCAAAGCACCCATTTTGTGAGAAGCCCTACGATTTGTTCTTAAAATAACCAAAATGTGCTTAACAGATTCAAAAAAATAGGACATTACTACCCTGTTATAACTAATGTTTCTCTCCTTTCACATTTCTGATTGCCACTGCCAAGGCAGTGAAATAATCAACATCACACTTACTTTTATGACACTCAAGTCATAGAGCTTTCCCTAACCTGACACCATCCATTAGTGTTTGACCTAATATCATTGTTAAGTTGGCTGTGTATTGATCTTTAGCTATAGACTTTTCCCAGACTATGGGTTCTTCCACACATCCCAGCAATGTGTTCCCTCCTGTTTTCAAGAGAGGAGCATGCTCCTTGGAAAAAAGCTGCCCCAATCTGCTGCTCTGTACAAGAAGAAGATGAATCTGTTTAACATTCTCTTTCTCTCCTCCTCCTCTCCAGCACATTTGGACCCTACAGCTGCCTATTAAGAAAGCCACTTGGTAAGTCAGAAGAACTAAGTCCACATGCATTCTCATGCAAAGGAAGAAAAAGGCTAACTCCTGCTTCTGCAAAGGCAAGATGAAAAATAATGAGTACTGAATTGTGAGAAAAAGGTAGAAGCTGAGTCTGGTAGAAGCCAGAGTTTTCACCAATGAGAAGTACTCCAGAAGTAGTAACAACAAAACCAAGACAGCCCGCAGATTATCAAGAAGCAAGCGGGTACATAAAGCACGAGCCAGTTCTACCTTTTTCTCTTGGAGAAAAACTCTATGGAGAAGGGGCGTTGGTTCTTACCTGATATGCCTCTTCTCGTGGAGCTGCATAGAGCATCCAGAGTGGGAGGTGCTCCAGTCTCGGCTCTCACAGGCTGAGCTTGAATTGAGGAATGCTCCTCCCCCATCACGTGGTCCATCGTAGCGTTCCCCAGTTTTGCCAAGATGAGAAGGAAAAGGCCTCGTTCTCATCCTAACTAATAACTAGTCCATTGGCCGAAACAAGATTCCCCACCAGACGGTGACAGTAGGGTGGGGCTGGATGCTCTACGCAGGTCCACGAGAAGAGGCGTATCAGGTAAGAACCAACGCCCCTTCTCCATAGAGCTGCTGCGAGCATCCAGAGTGGGACATACCAAAGCTTGGCCAGTCCTACGGGAGGGACTCCGTCTGGTTCGGAATCTCCTCTGGATCCTCAAGGACCCGCTGTAGGACCCGTCTACCAAAGGAGGCCTCCGCCGAGGCAAAAACATCGATTTTGTAATGCCTGATGAAGGGGGATGGGGATGCCCAGGTGGCAGCCCGGCATATGTCGGTTATTGATGCTTGCGTGGCCCAGACAGCCGAGGTAGCCGCGCTCCTGGTGGAGTGCACAGTTATGCCAGAGGGGATAGGTAGGGCTTGTGCTTGGTATGATCTTGATATAGCAGCTCTGATCCAACGGCCTATGGTGGCCGGGGATACTTTGTGACCAAGTGATTTGGGTTGGAACGACAGGAATAATGCCTCCGACTTCCGGAAGGGCTGGGTGCACTTGATGTAAATCCACAAGGCGCGCCTCACATCAAGGGTATGCCACTGTCTCTCCCTTTCCCGAGAGGGTCTGGGACAAAAGTTCGGGAGGATGACTTCCTGCGTTCTGTGGAATGCCGAGTTAATCTTGGGTAAGAAAGTGGGATCGGGCCGGAGAACGACCCGATCAGAATGGAACACACATAGATCCTTTCTGATAGACAGGGCTGCTATCTCCGAAATCCGGCGGGCAGATGTGATAGCTACGAGAAACACCACCTTGAAACTCAGAAATTGGAGGGAGGACTCCCTAATGGGTTTGAAGGGGGGGCTTGGTGAGTGAAACGAAAACCTTATTGAGGTCCCAGGTTGGGTAACAGTGAACAGCTGGGGGGCATAAGTTGGTAGCTCCCCTGAGAAACGCCTGAATATGGGGGTGATGGGAGAGGGGACCCTCGTTACCAATAGAGATAACAGTTGCTAGGGCCGCGACCTGCTGTTTCAAGGTGTTAGGGGACAATCCTTTGTTAAGGCCCTCCTGGAGGAAATCCAGAACTTGTGCAACGGAGGGAGTGAGGGGGTTGATTTGGGATTTGTGGGACCAGTTACAGAAGGCGACCCATGTGGCGTTGTAGATTCGGATGGTTGAGGGCCGTCTGGCAGCCAGAATGGTGTCTATGACCTGGCTGGAAAACTTCTCCCTCTTTAAGCGGTCCCGCTCAACCTCCAGACGGCTAATTGGAGCCATTGAGGTTCCGGGTGCAGAAGTGGACCTTGAGACAGAGAAATCTTGTCCGGAGGGATCCTCCGGGGGAGCACTGAAAGGTTGCGGAGGTCTGCAAACCACAGATGTCTGGGCCAATAAGGGGCAACCAGAAGGAGTTCCGCCTGCTCCAGGATTAGCTTGTGGATGACCCTGGGAATGAGGGCCAGCGGGGGGAAGGCGTAAAGAAGTCCTGGGGGCCAGGGGCAACGCAGAGCGTTGTGGTTCTCCTCCCCGTGGGAGGGGTACCTGGAGAAGAACCTTGGGAGCTGGGCATTGAGGAGGGATGCAAAAAGGTCCAATTTTGGAAGTCCGAAGATTGAGGACGCCTCCCTGAACGGAGATGGGTGGAGGCGCCACTCTGCCTGATCTATTGTGGCCCTGCTGAGCCAATCTGCTTGGATGTTTGACGCTCCCAAGATTTGGTCTGCTTTGATGGATATGAGATTTGCTTCCGGCCAGCGACAAAGGCATTCGGCCTCCCTCATGAGCCGAATCGACTGAGTGCCCCCCTGTCTGTTGATATGGGCCTTGGCCGTCATGTTGTCCATGAGGACCAGGACGTGTCGCCCGCATACCTGAGGGAGGAAACTGCGAAGTGCCAGGTATACGGCGTGGAGCTCCAACCAATTTATGCTGCAGAGTCGTTCTGTTGTTGACCATCTGCCCTGGGACGAGAGAGAATGGACATGGGCGCCCCATCTGAACAGGCTGGCGTCTGTAGTGAGGGTAAGCCTGTGGGGCTCCTTGAAGTAGTGACCCTTGTTGATGGCCGGTCTGGTCCACCAGAGGAGGGATGTGAGGACTCTTGGAGATACCCTGACCATGAGCCTTGAGTTGCTCCTTCCAGATCGCTGGTACGGAAGCAGGAACCATTGAAGGGATCTGGTATGAAAACGGGTCCAAGGAACAATGGAGATGCATGAAACCATTTTGCCTAATAACCTTGACAAGTCTAATAAAGAAACCTTTTTTGACCGTCTAATTTGATGAACGGATTTTTGAATGCTAAGGAGTCTTTCCGGGGACAGGAAAACCAACTCTTGAACAGTGTCAATCACCGCCCCCAAATAGGTTAGCCGGGTAGAAGGGGATAGGTGACTTTTTTCCAGTTTATCAGGAACCCATGGTCCTAGAGAGCTGAGAGAGTGATTCTGGTGTCTCTTTCTGCTGGAGGGGGACAGGATGAGAATGTCACCCAGATAACAGTGGAGGCGGACTGTGAGGTTCCTAAGATGGGCTGCCAGGGCCGCCAGGACCTTGGAGAAGGCTCTGGGGGCCGAGGCTAATCCAAAGGGAAGGGCAACGTACTGGAAGTGTTGTTTGTTATAGGAGAAACGTAAGAATTTGTAGTAAGAGGGCCGAATTGCGATGTGCAAGTACGCCTCTGAGAGATCAATTGAAGTGAGCCAGTCCCCTCGTCTGGTTCCCAAAAGAATGGATTGTAATGTGTGCATTTTAAATTTGCGGGGAGACAAGTAGCGATTGAGCCGTTTTAAATCTAATATCGCCCTCCAGCCCCCCGAGTGCTTTGGCACCAGAAACAAATGAGAATAGAAGCCCCGTCCTCGTTGAGCGACAGGAACGGGTTGAATAGCCTTTATGTTGAGGAGGTGCCGAATGGCGGCCTCCATGAGGGTGCGCTTGGTAGGGTCTCTGGAAAGGGGAGGGGGGACTGGAATTCGAGGGCAAGACCAAAGCGAACAGTGTCTCTGACCCAGGCATTGGATGTGGAGGCCTCCCATCGGCTGGCAAAATGCTTGAGACATCCGCCGATGGGAAGGGAGTGGATTGAGTTATCTGGAGTGCCGAAAAGGCCTGCTCCCTGATCCCCGGAAGGTTCTTTTGTAGGAACTGCCCCTTCTATTCCTATCGGTGGAGTCGGTTCGATCCTGGGAAGGGGGCGGCCGGTAGGAGGCAGACCTCTGGTATCTGGGGGGAAAGGAGGTCTGGAAGGAGGAACGAAAGGATCCTCGTCGAAAGGGCAAAGGTGCCCTGGAATCGGACCTCCGAAAAAGGGAGGGGAGTTATTTTTTCTTATTTCGACTCTCGACCAACAAGGGATCAAGGGCCGAACCAAATAATTTACCTCCCGAAATGGGAGCAGATGCCAATTTTACTTTGTTCTTAATGTTCGCTTGCCAATGGTGGAGCCAGAGCAAGCGACGAACTGTGACATGCGATGATATGGCCCTGGTGGAAATCTTCACAGACTGGTAAGTGGCATCGGCCGAGAACTCAGCCACGGCCGTGAGTTTTGCAATGTCCTGGTGTGCCCTAACGTTGGACGCGGGGACATGTTGTTTTAGCTGGCGGAGCCACTGGATTGAGGATCTGGTGAAGAAGGATGCGGCCGTGGCCGATCTAAAGGCCCATGCATCAGATTGGTGAGCCCGGCGTAAGGCCAGCTCGGCCTGCTTGTCCTCTGGCTTTAGGGCCTCTAGGGCATCGCTCGGGGTCGAGGAAGAAGCCAGGCCCACGATGGGTCGTCGACCACGGGAGAGAAGTCTGTATCAAGGTTGGAAAACCTCTTGTCCTGGCTGGAGGGGGCTGGGGGCGCCCCTGCGGAGGCCAACTGTTTAGAGACCAGATCGGAGAAAATCGGTGGGACCGGGATGACCTCAGCCTCCACTACCGGCTGCCTAAAGATGGAGTCATCGGGACCCCCTGAGGCTGTGGGGAGGGACTCAAAGGGAGGCTGGGTGATCAGGCCTGAGATATTTTTGGCCTTGAAAAGAATGGATTTGAAAAGATGCGGTTTGAACAACCCTACAAAGGTGGGCTGGTCAGGGGTGAGGCCTTCATCCTCTGACATCTCCCCCTCCATTGGGTCCACCCCCAAGAGGGGTTCGCTATAGATCATGGACCCCAACTCAAAGTCTTCTTCATCCCCGAACTGAATCGGGTCCCTTTGTTCCTGTTCCTCCTCCTCCACCACCCCATGAGAAAGAGGGAGGTCCCTCTGAGAGAGTACCTGACCATGTGAAAGATCCGATCTGGGGAGAGATCTGACAGATGGAGACTGGGTTTCAGGGGCCATAGGCTGGAAGGCCGGTCTGGCCATCTGCTGGAGACCTTGCACAATTCCCTGGTGAATGGCTAACTCCATCCAGGATCTCATTTTTTCAGGAATTTTGACCATGGGATCCTCCTCTGGTTCCTCTTGGTGCAAGCCAGCAGCAGTAGGAGTGAAGGTAGCTTCGGGGACTTGTCTAGTTGTTGGACCCGAAGACTGAGCAGGCGGGCTGGGTCTAGGTAAGGAGGAATAATCTGGCGGAGGAGGGGGGGTTGGGTAGAGGTAGAGGGAGTGGCGGGAGGGAGGGCCAGAGGCACTGAGCATGACTCTCTAGACCGCCTGTCAATTTCCCTCTCCAATGCCTTATGGCATCTGAGTGCATCCTTCTGGGAGGCTTTGGAGGTCTCCTTTGCCTGTTTGCGCAGATAGTGGGTTTTGGATTTGGCCTTCAGAGAAGGTCCTCTTGAAGAATTGTCATCTGCCATCTGAACAATGCTGGAAAAAAAATTGTTTAGAATTAGTAAGAGACGGTTGGCTCGTCTAGCTTTGCGACCTGCAGCAAGGCTGGGTGTCTTAGAGGTTGTTTCGCGCCCCCCTTTTGGTAAAAAAATTGTTTTGTTTGTTTGTTTTTTAAATATCAATATTATTATTATTATTATTATTATTATTATTATTATTATTATATACAGATATATATATAATTTTTCTATTATTATTATTATTATTATTATTATTATTATTATTATTATTATTATTATTATTATTATTTTAATCCAGTGGGAAAATGAGGTTCTGCCCCAGAAAGGGAGGAAGGAACAGCAATTGCAAGGCAAAAAAAAAATAGTGGGTTTGACCAATTAGCCGAATGAACGCCTGAGGCCTAGGAGAAAGAAACGAGGATGGGCCTCCAGCAGCTGCCTCCCCAGACGAAGACTGGAGGGTTTGGGGTGCTGCTACTTTGCCAGCTGAGGGGCTGTGGGATAGCCAACGGATTTTGAGGTGGCTCAGGAAGCCTCGAAAAAAACAGAAGGAACGTGCCACAGACTTTAAACAGTCCCTGGGGATCTGCTTAGTGAGTTCGCAATAGCCACGCAGCCTAACGAGCGGCCAAGATGGCGTCCGCCCACGAGGCGGCGACCAAAATGGCAGCCGCAAGCCGACACTGGGGGTCCAAGGCTTTCAGCGGCGGAAAACAACTCTCCCGGTATAGAAAAAGGCCCTGCTAGGGCAAGAAAATGGGAGGAGAAGGGGGGAGGTTAGCTCTCCCCTGGTAGAGCGGCGTTCAGTGGGGGGGAAACAACCGATCGGGAGGCAGGAAGGCAAACCGCTAATAGAAATAGTGAAAGAAAGCAAAACGGAACGGCTGGTTAATACGATGGGGGGGCCAACAGCACGAAGTGTTGGGATTCTGCCCGATTATCACCCCCCCCCCGAGGTGGGGAAGAAACGCTCCCCTAGGGAGGCTATAGACCCCAAAGAAACACCCAGCTGCGCAGTTAAGGAAATGAAACGATCCAAGCTGAATAGGAGAGAATCCTGATTCGACCAAGAGCTCAAGAAGAAACAGCCTGACTCACACGAGGCTGAGCTAAAACTGGGGAACGCTACGATGGACCACGTGATGGGGGAGGAGCTTCCTCAATTCAAGCTCAGCCTGTGAGAGCCGAGACTGGAGCACCTCCCACTCTGGATGCTCGCAGCAGCTCTATGGAGAATCTCAGTTGTCCCTTTCTCTTAGAACCTTTGCCTGATATAGCCTCACTACAGCAATGAATTCCTGACTGACTGTCAATCCTTGATTCTACTTCATACATTTTCCACATAATGCTGCTCTTTCCTAGTTGTTTGTATGCATGGATGTGTAATAATGGCACAGTTACATGTAGACATTTTGACCTTGCAGCGTATGGTGGCTGGAGAATTCTGGGAGTTGAAATCCACAAGTCTTAAAAGTTGCCAGGTTTGGAGACCTCTGTCATAAAGGAAGACTTGTTCCATTTTCTGCTTAAAAGCACTGCTTTCATAATGGATCTCTCTGATCCAACCTGTTACCTTAGTGGCAGCCTTGGCCCAAGATGGATGCTTCATTGCGAAGACATGTCCTCCACAGATCACAAGCTATCCACTCAGAGAGGAAGGAATATAATATTAATATATAAAGAACAAAGAACTATAAAAGAAGCTCACCATACTTTTAAATATATTTAATAAGTCTTTATAAACCATGAGGATTATAAGCAGTTGTATTAAAACAACTCAGATTTGCTGGCTTCCAGTTCTGAGCCACATGGCACCACCAGCTTTATACAGGCAAAATAAATAGTGAGAGAATACAGAAACAGTATGAACAACTCACTCCTACTCGTGCCTGCTGACCTTCCTCATTTATCAGCTGGAAGACTCAAATCCAGGAAACCCCCCACGGGCACTTGCACAACATTTGCCCAACAACTTTATGATTGATTCCCACTGGAAAGCCAAATCGGTCACTGAATGGCCAAACCTAGGAAGACATATAAATGACCCCACAAAAATGATGCCAGACTTTGAATTACCATGTCAGCAATGGACAATCCTGAATAAGGGGTGGGTTTCTACCGGTTCTGTCCACCTCTGTAGAACCAATAGCTCTAAAGAGCAGCAGACATAGAACTGGTTCTATGTCTGCTGATGTTTTTGCCTACCCTCCCACCCGGGCTCTTACCTGATCTTTATTTCCTGATTTTTCAACTTCAGCTGCTGAACGAGGCACAGCTGCAGTTAAAAAAACACGAAAAGAGGGCTGTTCCAAAGGCTACTACTCTGCAGGCAGCTGCTGCTGCTGATTTACAGGCGTGTGGCTCACAGGCTGCAGGGAAGCTTGTAAATCCTGAACCGGTAGTTAACCCTGTCGTATTCCACCCGTCCTGAATAGGATTCACACCTCACACAGCATCTACCAGGACTTTCTTTTTAAATGGGGCATAGTATACTCCCTCAGTGTAACTGCGGGATCCCACGTCAAACTATAGATCACATTGTGACCGGCTATAAGCTGAGGGCATATACCAGACCAGTATCTGATTTTTCTAACATAAACCATGCTGCACTTCCATGATTAGGTGGCATAGACATTGGTATTTACCATTGAAGAGATATTTGCCTTTATGCATCGTTGACTAATTTAGCTACTGCGCGTGTAATAGGCCCTCCACCCGCCTCCCATCTGTGATTTACTCTTTCATTTTTACTTCAGACATGTTAATCGATGGAGTCTTAACTCCTATTGCTTCCTCCCCTCTTGTGCCTCGCTTGGGCTGCTCATCCCAAGGAATGGGCTTATTACGTGCGCAATGGCTAAACTGATCAATGATGTATAAAGGCTCTTCAATTGTAGTTTTTACACTCTGACGATGTTAGCGGAGGCTAACGAAAGCTAAGTGGGTAATATAGTTTTAAGTTCCAGAGAACATAATGTCTGTCTCTTCTTTTATAGCTACACCTAGAACTCGTATTTTTAGGATAGTTTGATATATACTCTGTGTGTGTGTGTGTGTGTGTGTGTGTGTGTGTGTGTGTGTGGTATTCAGCTTTGTTCGGGTATTTTCCCACGTCATTATAGTTGTGCTTTTAAAGTTGTAGCAACGTTTTGGCAGAATCTCATCTGCCACCATCAGGCTTCTATATTGTGATCGTCTGTGAGTCAGACTTTCACAACCCTTTCTGTTTTAAATTTGGTGCTAGCCTACTGCTGTGCCAGAATGGTTTTTTCTTCATCCTGATTGGTTGGGAGTCTTGGTCTGTGTTTATTGGTCTTGGAGTTTGCTGTGTTCTGCTTGATTGGTGTTTCTAATATCTTCTGTCTGTTTTGTAGCTTTTTTTGTCTTGATTGCCTGGCAACATTGTGTTTTCTGTATTGGAGGCTTTTAGTGTAGCTTGGATCCGAGGAAATGGAGGACTATCATTTATTAGGAAGTTAGGCTTCATCTGGGTGCCTGGTTGTGGTGTGTTGGAGCTGGAGGTATCAGGGGGATTCCGTTTGTGCCCAGGTGTTTGCCTGACTCATGGTGTGGCTATTTTTTTGTTTGAGAGTGCAGGCTTCCAGGTAATTGACAGTCTGGTGGAGTCATCTCTTCTATGCCACCCACAAACCCAAACTATGGCTAAGATACATCGATGACACATTTGTTATTTGGCCCCATGGAAAAGAAAACCTAAACAATTTCCTAACACACCTAAACAGCACACACCCCAAAATCAAATTCACCATGGAAACGGAAACAAACAAACAACTACCATTCCTAGATGTACTAATCTACAAAAAAACAGATGGCACACTAGGACACATCATATACCAGAAGAAAACACATACCAACCGCTACCTCAACGCCCAATCCCATCACCACCCAGCACAGATAAATTCCATGGCCAAAACACTAATTGCCAGAACCAAACGCCTGGCAGACAAGACACACATAAAGACTCTACTATGCACCCTGACTAAAGTACTGACAGCTAACGGCTTCCACAAAAGCAAAATCACTGGCTTGATCCACAAAAACACACTGAGACATAATGGAGACCTAGAAGATGAACAGACCTATGGAACAGCTGTCCTGCCCTACATAAGAGGTACTACAGACAAAATCAGTAAGATACTACACAGGCATCACATCAACACTGCCTTCAAAACAGACAGAAAAATAGCAGCCATCCTAAGAAACCCCAAAGATAAAATTGACCTGGAAAACCAAGGCATATAAGAAGTCCCCTGTGCATCATGCCCTGCCACATACATTGGACAGACCAATAGAAGAATAAGTACCCGCCTAGATGAACACAAAAATGCAGTAAAAAAGCTGGAACACACTTCCTCACTAGTCCAACACATGAAAGCCACAGGTCATAGCATCGACTTCAATGGCACCAAAACCCTAGCCACTATAGAAAACCCCAGCTACAGAATTATCAGAGAAGCCATAGAGATTGAAAAAAGACCTGAAAGCATGAATAGAAGAGATGACTCCACCAGACTCTCAATTATCTGGAAGCCTGCACTCTCAAACAAAAAAATCCCCACACCACAAGTCAGGCAAACACCTGGGCACAAACAGACTTCCCCTGATACCTCCAGCTCAAACACACCCCAACCAGGCACCCAGATGAAACCTAGCTTCCTAATAAATGATAGCCGTCTATTTACTCAGATCCAAGCTGCACTAAAAGCCTCCAATACAGAAAACACAATGTTGCCAGCAAAAAAGCTACAAAACAGACAGAAGATATTAGAAACACCAATCAAGCAGAACACAGCAAACTCCAAGACCAATAAACACAGACCAAGACTCCCAACCAATCAGGATGAAGAAAAAACCATTCTGGCACAGCAGTAGGCTAGCACCAAATTTAAAACAGAAAGGGTTGTGAAAGTCTGACTCATAGACGATCACAATACAGAAGCCTGATGGTGGCAGATGAGATTCTGCCAAAACGTTGCTACAACTTTAAAAGCACAACTATAATGATGTGGGAAAATACCCGAACAAAGCTGAATAACTAACATACATACATACATACATACATACATACATACATACATAGCTGGTAAATAACAAGCGCTTTTGTTATTCTTAGCTTGCTGGGCAAACAGCTTATTTGCTTCTTATTTGCTCTCTTTCCATTTCATTTATGTTGTGTTTCTATTTTGTTTTGGATCTTCTCTGATTTCTGTGTACCTTCATTGGCTTCTTCTCCTCTTTTTTCTTCCTCATAGGAATTATTCTTAATTGTGCTTTAGCTTCTTTAGGAGCCTCCATACATCCCCGTTACAATAGCTTCTTGCCATGGGATGATCTGTGTATTAAAATTCATTTGTTTGACATCCAATATAAAAGATTGACTACACACAGTTTCAGTTTCTCTTAAAACCAAGGACTTCAGTTTTGTGTTATCAATTCCCCCAACATTCCTGCCACTTATTCAACTAAATTATCCTTACCGATTAATATCAAGTCAAAGATAACTGATCCTCCTGGCCTTTCTTCATCCTCTAAAAGTGAAAGTTGTCATCAAGATCAGTCAGGAATTTCCTAGAAGGGCTAGGCTATGTTTGGCACAATTTGAACAATCTGCCATTAGTTTCAGAAGATACCATCCACAGTTTTTTTTCTTGCTCTATTTCCCTGACATGCCCCTTGAATTATGGGAGCAGCAGTGGCTTCTGGCAGTGGCTCAAGAATGCCTCCTATTGATGTCAGCCTGAATCGAATCATATAACAACTCTGAGGGATGATATTAATAGGAGAGTTTGTACATTTTTTCTGACTCCCTACGCAGTGTTCCACAATATAGTTACATGTATCTCGAGTCCTACACTGTGGCCATCATTTCTCCACATGACAGCTTTCCAACAAGCACTATTATCCTTGTTTTATGAGTTTGGCATTTCATCTGCTCACTGATCCTCTGAATATATCAAGTCCCGCAGCAGATTTGCAATCTAAAAAAATAGTGTGGTTGAGAAGGAGAAGGAAAGATCAATAAAGTTGCAGTAGGAGAAGGTTATCATGAAAAGGAGGACTATTTTCTAGCAGAATTCTAATACCTCAGGCGCTGCTACAAAGAAAAGGAGGTCAACCTATCCTCCAAAGCACCTGAAGGCAGAACAAGAAGCAGTGGATGGAAACTAATCAAGGAGAGAACCAACTTAGAACTAAGGACAGTTAGAACAATTAGTCCCGTGGAACAACTTGTCTCCAGAAGTTGTGGATGCTCCAACATTGGAAGTTTTTAAGAAGAGATTGGAAAACCATTTGTCCGAAATGATACAGGGTTCCCTGATTCAGCAGGGGATTCAACCTGCAAGTCTTTTCTCACTGTTATTCTACTATCATACCTTGGTATCAACAACCGTTCAAAGTAGGAAGTAAATAATACTTGGGTGATATTTTGTGCATAGTCTGATGGTGCTCAAAGCACTGTGTCATTTTTGACTCACCTTGCACCATGAATTAGAGTGTGTACATGGCATTCCTTTTCCTGTTGTACTTCCTTCTTTGCAACTGCAGCCCCATCATGCTTTTTATTGCACCAAATGCTCTGTTGTCCTGCTGCAAAAGGGTTTGAGGACATAACAGCTTTCTTTTAAACATATACAAACAATCTCACAGCTTCAATTCTCTGCTTCAGCACTTTTTTTATCATTACTAACAGTTCTTTCTCCCTTCATCAACAAAGAAAGCAAAACTTACAAAGAAAAGCCACATGGAGGGCAGAACAGGCAACCTTAAGGGTTTGGGGGAGAGATATGAGCACCAAGCCAAGTCAAAGGCAAGCCTCCAGTTTCAGCAACTCACATGCTCATCTCAGAGCTTATTTGAAAATAAGTCTCAGTGTGTTCTGTTTGAACCATGCTGGATTTATGGATTTTTCCCAGTGCGGAATGATAGCGCAACATCTAATTGCGTATGGAATGGCTATAAAAAAGCATAAATGCTGCTTCTGAGGTTCCAGAGTTCTTAGATTCAGCCCTGTACTTTGTATAATCAACTGAATGTGGATAATTCCTCCTCAAAATAATACACCTGACTTGTAAAAAAAAAAAAAGCACTACCATTAACAGCTCACCTAGCTACCTTGCCCAAATGTCTGGAGAAAAGGAAAGGAAAGAACAATATTACAGCTTTTTAGAGGTCAAAAAGCCATATAAGATTTCTGTCATATAAAAGAAATGACTGTTGCTATGTAACTATGAAGATTCACACAAGCCAGGGGAAGCACTGCAGGATCCAGAGTGCCCATCTATGTACCAAGGCAACCATATAAGTTCAAGAGAAACTCTTGTATTATTGTCACATTTATATTCTCCAATACTTTCTCCCAAAATTTGGTTAAATACATTGTAGAAATGTGTGTTTTATACAAATGTGTGTTAAATATATTGTAGAAATGTGTGTTTTAAACAAGCATTGCCCTTATTAAATCTCCAGAGAAAATGCTATCCCATTCTATACAAATGCAAAAGAGTTCAATAATTTCTAGTCTTTGTAAATTGTAGCATAAGATTGATTTATTTTATTTGATTATTTATATCCCATCTTTATTATTTTTTACGAATAACTCAAGATGGCAAACATATCTACCACCTTTCTCCTATTTTTCCCACAATAATCTGTGAAGTGGGCTAAGAGTGTTTGACTGTCTCAAAGTTACTCAGTTGGCTTTCATGGGTAAGGCAGGATTAGAACTCATGATCTCTTGGCCTGGTGCTTTAATCACTAGACCAAACTGGTCTAGATTTGCTGATACTCTAAGATATAGAAGCCCATTGTGTAGGCAATAAAGGAACTTCTAATTCTTTATTCCATTTGTCTCTTAACTTCAACATATCAAATTGATTTATTGATAACAAATATCTATAAAAACTAACAATGGGTTTAGCGTTAACTGTAACAGTTTACCATGCCTTATACTTACCAAGTTTGGGGAGAAAGTACTAGATTATATAAATGTGACTGTGCAACAAAAGCTAAAATTTTCAGGGAATAATAATCTCCTGAATTACATACCTAATACATGAAAGCTGACAACTGGACAACATAAATGGTTTATCAGTGTCCTTATTAAAACTAAGATTGATACTGCAACATTGGAAAGATAAATGCATGCTCATTTGCTCAATAGACTAGAGACCTGATTATACATTTGCATTAACAGAGGGATACAATCAAGATCAAGTGAGGTACTAATACCACTCTATAAAGCCTTAGTAAGACCACACCTAGAGTACTGCACCCAGTTTTGGTCACATTATAAAAAAGATGTTGAGACTCTAGAAAAAGTACAGAGAAGAGCAACCAGGATGATTAGGGGACTGGAGACTGAGGCATACGAAGAACGGTTACAGGAACTGGGCTTGGTTAGTCTAGTAAAGAGAAGGACCAGAGGATACATGATAGCAGTCTTCCAATACTTGAGGGACTGACACAGAAAGGAAGGGGTCAAGCTATTTTCTAAAGCACCCAAAGGCCAGATAAGGAATAATGGATGGAAACTGAGCAAGGAGAGATTTAACTTGGAAATAACGAGAAACTTTCTGACAGTGAGAACAATCAACCAATGGAACACCTTGCCCTCAGAAGTTGTGGAAGTGTCATCACTTGAGACTTTCAAGAAGAGATTGGACTCCCATCTGTCAGAAATGGTGTAGGGTCTCCTGCTTGGGCAGGGGGTTGGACTAGATGACCTATCTAATGTACTGGTGTCAAACTCGCTGCTTCCAACTCTGATTATCTGTTGGTCTGTTATACTTGCCACCTATGAATGGATTGTCTATAAACACAGATTTTAAATGGATAACAGATAATGTATATAATGAAATATGAAACTCATTTATGTAAAGTAGGTAAAAACATGGTAATCACATAAGTGTATTAGAAATATTGCATTAGAACAGAGGCGTCAAACTAGTGGCCCAAGGGCCGGATGTGTCATGTGCAGGCCACGCCCACCGAGTGAAACATCACATGACAGCAATGTGACACAGCGAGTTTGACACCAGTACATTAGACAGCTATAGAATTGTAACTATTTATTGTAACATATTTTGCTCTATATTTTTATTATAATTGTTCACTTTTAGCACTCATTATGTGTTTTTCATAATTATGTATCTTATGTTTTGTTTTTTCTTTATTATTTTAAAATCCATAAAAATATTCTTTTTTAAAGCTCAGCATAAGTTCTGGACCTGAGGGAGAGACACCACTGGTGAAAGAGATTTCACCTCTCCACTGCAGAACCTTCCTGTCCTCTAATTAAGACTAATGGAGGACATTTGAGAACATGGGGGGAAAGGAAGAAAAAAGTGACATTGTGCAAAGAGAAATTAATGTACATGATGCTGAATGAAACCCTGCCATTATTTCAAACCTGCATATATAAGAAGAGTTGAATGTTTCTCTCCTTCTTTACTCCTAATTCAAAAAAAGGATTTCAGAAAGTAACGAATCAAGTACAGGGGTTCCTTGATACTCAACTGCTTTGAGACATATTTAATTTGGTATTCAACGCATTTTGACATGAAAATTTTATCCCAATACTCATCGTGTGTTTGGTACTCAACGCACAAGCTTGAACTTGTCAGTGTCAGCAGACTTGTGACTCACTACATTATTCCTTAAGGGGAAATTTTGTTTGGTCCTCCTCATTTTTGGTACTCATCACACATCCTGGAACCAAATAATAACGAGTACCAAGACACAACTGTATAATTAAAGAGTGGCCAAAGCTCATGGTGGGCTTCAGGCATTGCACTCTGCTGTAATTGATTGAAGATCAGCATGATCTGGGAACATGAATTACATGTAAGCCATGGTTTAGGGCTTACCATATTGTGTGAACCTGGTTTACACCACCAATTATGATTTAACAAACCAAGGCCTAGCATGATATCCATCAGAGCTGTTCCAGTGGATTTTTTAGCCCGGAAATTGTTTACAAATCTTTTGCAGAAACTAGCTTGGAAGCTTCAGCAGGATTTAAGCATTGGTATGCAATTTCTGCACGTTAATAAGCTGCTTCTTGCTCTCACAGTACAGAGAAAGATAAACACAGAGAAAGCAGCACAAGTTCATGCCACTGATAATCATAATTTTAGAACCAGCTTTGCTGCCTTCTTTGTTACGGTCATAATTTTGGATATATGATTTTTATCCAGCCACAGCAGCTGAGTGAATTACTGTAAAGAGCTTTACAGACTTTTTTCTCTTCCAGTATGAAGCAGCCAAACAACTCTGCTTTTTGCCCCTTCACTGGAAGATATCAGATGAATGGGCAGTCCTAGTGACCACTAAGATCTATAGGGTCTCCCCTCTCTGTTCCCTGCCATTCCCCTTTTTTTCCTAGTGCAGAAACCACGCTTGGTCCTCAGATGACCCCATGCTCATCATTTTCTAAATGCAAACAGGCCTTGTTCAATCAATATTTATGTCCCTATCACTCACTGCTGCAACATGGAACCATAATGAAGCATAATGGGGGTAAAATTCATGCCTTGTAATTACAAATGAAAAATTAACAGAGTTTTCATTTACTGTCTATTGTTTTCTAGATATTGCAAAGAGATAGCTGATGCATGGTCAATAGATTCATTAAACAATCCGGGTAATACAGGCTCTACATGATTTGTCTCAATCGTTTCATTATCCCAAGCAGGCTCAAAGAGTGCTTGCCCAAATTGGATTGCTTCATATTAATGTAATGTCAGGTCCCAGCTTGTGAAAGCCAAACTGTTAGGCAGGGAGGGCCTTCAGTAGGCACTGGAGTTTGAGAAGCAAAGCAATTGCTAGCTTTAGTTATCTCATGGCCACAGTCTGAGAATACAGAACTCAACTCTACAGATCCATTCACTAGGTAACCTAATCAGGATATGAAGTTCTCATTCTAATTTGGTCTCATTCAGGCCCCAACGAATACAAGGTTGCAAAACTGGTCCTCTCCAGATGTTTCCAAGTCCAAATCATAAAGACACAAACCAATATGAGGCAATAGTCTGGGAACGTATGGATTGTCATTCAAAAGATATGCAGAAACTAGGATTCTTATCTGTAATTTAGTTTCATAAGCCACAACGGAATTATATTTTTATTTATATGTTTGATTTTTATCCCGTCTTTATTACTTTATAAGTAAATCAAAGTGGCCAATATACATAAAACTCCTTTATCCTCCATTTTTCCCACAACAAGCCTGTGAGGTGTGTTCCCATTCCTTTTCATCTTTACAATGAAAAGAAGTAAAGTTTCCCCTTCTATTTTATGGTTAGTCCAACACACTGCATTGTTGGATTACTCTTCTTGGATACACCTAGTTCAGGAGGATTTTAATGTCTAAATTGAGACTGCAGAATTAGGAGTGGTTATAGGTTTCATATTCTTCATCTTGACCTGTCCTAACTACTATCGGATTTTGTGCACACCTCAGTATGCATGTTGGAACTGGTACTTTGTTTGGAAAGAATCATAGCCATCTGTTCCATAATCACAGTGATGCCAAAACAACTCATACCACATCACAGAGGAATGCAGAGAATGAGATTTGTACCGCAATATCACAATGCATATTATATATCCTGCCCCCTCTGTTTTCCCTCTCTGTGGATGTCTTGATCATGATCTAAATGTGGAGAAGTCTCAAGTGAATCCATTGTCATGGAGAAACCACATCCTTGGTATTTTTAAATCGAGGTGAAATTGGAGGGACCTGAAAATGGATAACTCCCACACTCGTGGTCTTCAAGAACTTATCAAAATTCCATTTTAGGAATGATCCTTGACTTTAAGCTGTCACTGAATTAACAAGCTGTGGTTGCAATGAGAAGGATGTTTGCATAGTTATGTTTAAAATACTGCCAGCCAAATCTGATTACAGATATATATGATTTGGTCAGATCTTCTTGACTGGCATATGTATGCTCTATGTGGGGCTATAATTTGAATAGCGTTCGGAATTTGCAGCTAATGCAAAATACATTTGCTAATCGGCAAGCCAGTGCAAGGTACACAGAGCTGGTCCTGCCAATATTATATCTGCACTGGTTGCTAAGTGCTTATCGGGCACAATTTATAATTTTGGTATTGACTTTTAAGAAGCCCAGTAGCTAAGTGACCAGTTTTCCTGTTGCAAATCTGTTCAGCCATTAAACTCTGCAAAAGAAGCTCTTTTGAAGATGCTCCTGTTATTTAAGGCCATTTTTCAAGCCACAGGAGGAAGTCTCAGATGATTGCATATACTTCCCTTATGTATTTATTATTTATATAGCCACCCACCACATGCAAGTAGCTCCGGACAGCTTACAAAATTAAAAACAAACAGTCCCGCCAAATATAAATCCCCTAGTGCCCAAGGATAAATGGTGAATTATAACCCATACTACCAGAGTTCTTCTCAATCCTGACCCAAATTCCTGGGAGAACGCCCAGAACTTTAATGCCTTGCAAAAAAAAAAAAAACCTGAAACAATTGGTGCCATCCAAATCTCTGGGGATGGGAGGCGTTGGGATGGGGGGAATGCTATTCCACAGAGCAAGTGCAAATGCTGAGAAGGCATGACTCTGGTGTTCAACAAGTTGACAATGTTCAATAGAAAAGATCTGGATCATGCCTCCTCTACCAGATCTGATAAGAGAAATGCAGTTCCACAAGTAGCCTGGTCCTATGCCATAGAGGACTCTATAGGGGATGATCAGCACCTTGAATTGCATCCAGAAGCCTACCAGGAGCCAGTGCAGTTTACAGAGCAGCAATGACACATAGGGGTAACAAGAAATGCCAAAAAGGTACCCATGCCACTGCATTTTAGCCTAGCTGCAATTTCTTCCAGGGGGGAGAGCTTAAAACCCACATCAATTCCATCTTACCAATCTCCAGGTACTGGGAAAGGACCTTGACAGCATCGATTCATCAGCTCAGAAAGGAGATGTACGTCCTTGGCTTCCGGTTTGAAGGGCTTCAGCGACAGACAGAAATCCACGATCATGCATGGTTTCTGTTTGGGCTTACCGCTGTAGCTACCCTGAGCTGGCTGGTTTTGGGGCTAAGCCACCCCATAGGGGTGGTGAAGAGGGGGGAGACCGCCAGCAGGGTCGAGGAGAGCCGCATCTCTCCTCCTCAGCTGGCCATTACTCCCTTTCCCAAAGGCGGTTGCAGCGGTGGTCAGAAATGGCCACCACAAAGAAGAACTCGACCAGAAAAGAACATGCAGGAGGAAGATAAGAAGTGAAAGTTTTGGCTGACCGGGTTAAATTGTAAAAGCAACAACCAAGGTACCCTGGAATTTAAACTTACAAAAAATAACATCGTTCCCAAAGAAGAGTCGGAAGCAGCTAAGGAAAGTGAAAAGGGAAAGGTTTGGCTTTTTTTTTTCTTCTCTCTCCTTCCCTATACTGACAACTAAGAGACTTAAATAAGAAATCTGCTTTGGCATCAATAGGCAATTAAGCTGAAAATAAAACAAAATGCCAAAGGGATAATAAAGATTTCTGGACATTAAAAACTTTCTTTTTCATAAGCAGGAAGGGAGAGAAAAAGAATAAGGGTAGGATCTGGAAGAGGGAGGAGACTGCCTGGAATTAAAAAGAATCTAAAGTAAAACTTCAACAAGACTTCTAAAAGATACATTTTAACTGAAACTTTGTAACTAAATGGTAACCCCAGGAAGAGAAAGTGAAAAAAAAGAGCAAAAAAGAAACAGCTTGCGTGTATTTGGATTATTTGGTGATCTTTGGATTTTTGGTTATTATATTTGAATGACTAAAATCAATTGGGTGGTTGTTTAAAAATTTATACAATGGCACCACTTCTGGATGAATTGAAAATGGAACTTAAAAAGTACAAAGAAGATGCACAAGAAAAGAAGGGTTCTTTTGGCTTTGTTTTTCAATTCTTAGAAATGGAGATTTGGAACTATGAGAAACAACAAGAAACGTCTGCAAAACAAGAAGACTGGGACAAAGAAGAAGCCATCTTTAATGAACAAGTAATTCTATGTGGGGAAGAAAAGGGAAAGGGGGAAAAGAGAATGGAGAATTGAAGACATAAAAAAACAACCAAAGAAAAGAAAAATAATTCAAAAAATAAGTATAATACTGGAAAGCAACAGAAAAGGGGAATACAGAAAAGAGAAACAGAGGTAGAGAGACAAGGGGGTAAAAAGGGGAGAGAGAAGAAGAGAGGGAAGAAGGAAAGGAAAAGAAGTTACAAAGGACCGGAGCAAGATATAGAGAAACAGGACCTATTTAGAGATAATGGGTGAAAATCTAACTGAAAAAGGGATTCTGTAAAGGTACATAAGATTGTATTGTTATATTAGTAATAGAAATAACTTTAGAAAATTGGAAACAACATATGATTAAAATGAGGGATAAAATAGTTAGTGTAATTTAGTAAATGTTTGTGAATAAAATAAGTGAAATAAAATAAATGAGAAAATTGAATTAGGAAGGAACGGGAACATTTTAATTAGTTAATATTTTATAAAATATAAGTGAAGAGGGGGGGAATTAACTATGGAAAGCTTATAATTGTTCCCATAGAAGTATGATATTTAATTGAAAAGTAATGTTAAAGATGTTAAGACTTTAATGAATATTAATATTAATGATAGAATTGAATTGGAATGGAATGTTGTTTTAATTGTATACATTTATATTTTTTTTCCTTTTTTTAAGAATACAGTGTGTATTTTAAGAATGTACCAAACAGAATCCGAATGGAAGTTATGTATTATATTGAATGTTACAACTTTAGGGAAAAGATATAAAGGCGTCATACTCCAATCAGTAACTACAGGAGAAATTTTGTTTAATGAGAAAAGATAATAGATAATTGAAACAGGACAGACAAAAAATATAAATACAATGATTTGAATTGAGATGAGATAATTAAAATAAAATTGAGAAAATTAAAAGAGGGGAGAAGCTATGCAGAAAATGTAAAATAGTAATAAGATATGGAATAGAATATAAAAATGAGCATGAACCTGAATTTGTGTCTGTACGAAGATATGTAACCCGGGATTTTGCTGCTTTCAAAAAAGATGTTTTATTTGTATTTTTTTTCTCTTTGTGAAAAGTCAAATAAAATTTACAAAAAAAAGAAAAGAAAGAAAGAAAGGAGATGTACGTCCAATTGGGAATCATCAGCATATTAATGATACCGAATTTTTGCCAACAGATAATGACACCCAGTGGCATCATGTGGATGTTAAATAGGAATAGCAAGAGAGTAGAGCTCCAAGGCAGTCCATAAAGAGGGTCCTCTCTCCCTCTACCAACACGAACTACAACTGGCTCTGGAGAACAGATGAGAACCTCCATAACAAGCAGGGGACTCTATATACCATTTCAGACAAGTGATTGTGCAGTTTTTCTTTAAAAACCCCAGTGATGAAGCACCCACAACTTCTGATTAGTTTCCATCCATTGTTACTTGCCTTGCCTTCTGTTCCTATGGAACAAATGCTCCTATGTTCTTACGGAAAGCCAAGAGATATCAAAGACGGCCGGGAAGGATGCATTAACCCTATCTCACGTTCACCAGAGGTCACCCCACAAGCACAAACAATCCTATCTCAAAAACCAAGTTTGAATCTTGTCTAGAAAAGGTCCAGGGTTTGCTTTTAGTTCCCCTACAGCAATTAGACAATCTATAATAATGTGCTTCTTTCATCAATTTTTTTTCAGTTGCTCAATGATTTAACACTGATTTTAATGTCAAGCTATGTCTTTTTTAAACAATTTTGTTAGCCACTTTGCCTATTCACCACAATAAAAAGTCAGGGTATAAAGTAGAGGTAACAGTGGTTTTACTTATGAGTAATAAAAACAAGTCAACTTCATAAATTACTTTTTTGACCCAGATCAAAATCACAATTTCTCTGACAACTTACCCCTGTAAGTTGAAATCTACAATTTCTGTATGCTGAAATGTTGCATCAAGCTCCAAGTGGGAGGATTTAGGAGTTTTAAGGTAGGCAATCTAAATCGAAATTTCTGAAGAGATCTTTCCTCCCCTCCCCCCATCCATTTTATTGTTTAAAAACTCAAATTCCAAGCATGCAGGGAAAAAAACACCAGTACCCTTGCCTGACCATTTGGGAGGTTCTGAAGGCTACAAAGCCACACTTTGTATCCTGACTTAAACCACTGTTTAGCCTTACACAAGAAGGCAATCAATACTGAAAGTATCCTTCAAATAGAAGGGTTGATCTTGGAACTGTGCATGTACCACATTAATATTCCTAGCCTTTGATAGAACTAATATTCCTGCAGGCATCATGAGGAAATGTTTCAATTGGGAAAGAAAGAAGCATCTTCACAAAATTAAAAATCTTGAGCAACTGACTTTAATGAGCACAGAACACACATTAGCCATGTTGATGTTGGAATAGGCAGCTCCATTAATTAATTTCCTGAAGCATTAATGCTCAGAACCCATACCTTTTGCTTAATTTATTCAATGTCCTTGCAAGACTGGCTGCTATAAAAACTAGAGAAATTGGAATAAATAATGTAAATTATCAAGCAAGCTCAAATTAAAATATGGAAACTTCTGCTCCAGTAGTAGTATCTACTACTGAGCCTCGGTGATGGAGTGATTAGAGTGCAGTATTGCAAACTACTTCTGATGACAGCCATCTGCCTGCAATTTGACAGATCAAATCCCACCAGGCTCAAGGTTGACTCAGCCTTCCATCCTTCCAAGGTGGGTAAAATGAGGACCTAAATTGTTGGGGGCAATATGCTGACTCTGTAAACCGCTTAGAGAGGACTGTAAAGCACTATAAAATGATATATAAGTCTAAGTGCTATTGCTATCTGATGCAAAAATAATGCTATACAGTTTGTCAGGAGGCAGGAGAAGTCGTTGCACAAAGCTATGTGGTGCAGTCCCACAAAACTTGAAATAGCAATAGCACTTAGACTTAGGTACCGCTTTACAGTGCTTTACAGCCCTCTCCAAGCAGCTTACAGAGTCAGCATAACTTTCCCCAGCAATTTGGGTCCTTATTTTACCCACCTCGGAAGGATGGAAGGCTGAGTCAACCTTGAGCCTGGTGAGATTTGCAGGCAACTGGCAGTCAGCAGAAATAGCCTGAAGTTCTGCACTCTAACCACTGCGCCAAATGGAAGAATTGGGTTCAGATCAAAGGGAGAATGAACTGTGAATAAATGATAAAAGAATAAGGACATATATGATGTTCATATACATTGGGAAATTAGTGGCAGAGATCAGAACAGTAATGTTATATAGAATAGAAAGCAGAGTCTCAAAGCAGTAATGCAATGGGATGGATGGATGGATGGATGGATGGATGGATGGATGGATGGATGGATGGATGGACGGACGGACTAACGGATGGATAGACAGACAGGCTAAAAGGAAAACATCTTACAAGATATATTATTTTCTAGTTGGTTGGGAAATCTCTCCGAAAGCTACAGAGAGAACAAGATACATAGCCAGAAGTTCTAAAGAGCTGCTAACCAGTTCAAAGACAAATCTCATTTACATAAGGGAAGTTGTGCTAGGTCAGTCCCAGGGCAGAAACCATGTACTAAAGTAGGGGTCTCCAACCTTGGCAACTTTAAGACTTGTAGACTTCAACTGTGGGAGTTGAAGTCCACAAGTCTTAAAGCTGCCAAGGTTGGAGACCCCTGTACTAAAGGATTCGGCAAACTTAGCCCTACTTAGCTAAAGTTGATTAGCATACAATTACATTTTGCAATGTACCAGAATAGCAATTATCCTAACAGCCTTAATATGATAAAGAAAGATTTTTTTTTTCACATTTTAGTGCAGAAACTTGTTACATAAAAGAGACAATGCAGGATGTTTAATACCTTTTCTAGCCTAGCACCATCCAGACATATCAGACAACTCCCCAAATTCCCAGGAAATGCAGGCATTTTGAAACCTCATAGCTGAAACCTGTCTCCGGCTAGTACAGTGCTGGGAACATCAAACAATTTTGCCTTGCAGCAAAAGAAACCACTGAAAACAAAGCATGCTAGGCAAAGTGCTTCTCATGGAATGAAAATGATTTTTTTAAAAAAGAAATAATAATTCTCTGGCAGATTCAGAAGTCAGAGGAAGGACCTTAAATAAATTGACTAGGGGACAAATAATCTATGATAGGAGACTTGGAGCATTCCAGCTTTATGGTTGGGGATCCTGCTGGTCAGTTTCAAGTGTCTCAGATGGAATCTCAGCAGAGATGCAGAGATTTGTGCACAACATTAAAAGACAGCTGTTCTGAGTGAGGCCTTTCAGCTTGTCAGCTCTAAAGCTGAGAATGTCAAGAGAGATCCCTGTGAAGGTTGGATAGTATGACCTGGCACAGCTATGAGAGCAATCAGTGTGGGTCTAGGAGCCCAAGAGAGGCTGTTAAAAGCAGGACAGATCAGATTGCGACTAGAATTTGCCAGTCTAATCAAAGAAAATGTCTATTCCCCTATTAAACATCTCTCTGCAACCTAATTTTCTCTTCAATTTTCTTACTGTAATGAGATCAGTGTCTGGATCTGCTCTAACGTAGTAGCTAAGGACAAATTCAAATATGTAGTTAGTTATCTGTGCTTCTATCCAACAGGAATTGAAGGACACGTCTTTTACACTATAAAAGAACATTTTCACTTATTTTAAACAAGTATCTGTCCTCAATTGGGTTTTGATACCAGGAGATAACTGGAAAGAAATGAGGAAGTGTTCAAAGCTTTTTCAGAAATCTAAAAAATTATACAGATTTCACTCTCTCTATCCCCTTACAGCCCCCCACCACACACACGCACGCGCACACACACACATTCCCTTTTTAGAAAAGAAAATTAAAGATTAGATATGCTTTCATACACATATTCCCGATTTTAGAGCAAAACAGGGAAGCAAAACAGGTGCACCACACAACTAGCTTAAAAGTACACTTCGTGGTGAGATGGGTAGCAAATAAATTGAATAAACAAATAAAATAAATAAAACCTTTCTACAGCAGGCCAGATACAGCCCATACAGGCCATACCCACCCCAGCTCCACAAAGCCCAAAAAACGTCGCTATAAATCATGATACATAGAATAACAGAGTTGGAAGGGACCTTGGAGATCATCTAGTCCAACCCCCTGCTTGAGCAGGAGAGTCTATTCCAAATATTAGCCTTTACCTAGGATCGAACTCCTCCTGATTGTGAGGTGAGAGCTCCACCCAATACATCATGATACAGTCCGCAATGTGACTGGATTTGACGCCCCAGTTCTACAGAATGTCTGAAAGCCATTTGGAAACTACAACCTAATATGACCAGAGCAAATAATATTTCCCCAACTCTTACAAATTTGAAAAGAAAAATGCTATAATATGAAGAGCATGAAGATGAAATCAGTGAAGACTGACCCCTAGTTCTAGCACTAGCCAGCAGGATGTGTAATGTTTATGCTGGTTTCCACCAGATCACTCTGCCCAGGAAGCTACCGAGGAAGAAAAGGTAGAAGTCATTTTATTTTTTCATTTATTAAGAACATTCATATGGCTGCCCAATTTACTAATGGTGACTCCAGGCAGCTTACAAAAACAAAAATGTGTATTATACGTAAGCTCAGTAACTATAGCTTGCAAAGAAGGATTTATTAATTATTGGGATGGATGAATCCAGCCAACCGTGCTATATTCAGTTGAAAAAGACATACTTTTCTATATGCATCCTTCAATTTATTCCTCAGCTTATGAACTCTTAAACTATCAAGAAGTGGAATTTATACTCTCTTTATACTCTTTTTTCATTTATAATACTTCAGCAAACCTACCAAGCTCTTTTCTGATCCAGGAATCAAGAGGCCCAAATAGGTGGTCAGGACATACAGCTCTTAATTTGACCTTATTTAGCAATGAACTAAGGGTACAACTATTATCTAAAGCAGTGTTTCTCAAACTCCACAACTTTAAGATGGACTTCAACTCCCAGAATTCTTCCAGTCCTATATGAAGTCTATTCAAAAAAAAAAAAACTCCATCTCTCTCAAGGGTCAGTCCTGTATGTGGTCTCTGCCTCCTGCTTATTTTCTCTTTTCTATATATACACAGCCACCAGTTACAGTCTCAATCTAGGCTTGGAGAATGGAATTTGTCAGTTAAATTGTGCTGCCGAGCAACTACAAGTTTTCCTTACAAATTAATCTGGGAATTTACTACTAATTAATCCAGCATATTGCCATTTCCTCAACACAATTAAGTTATAATTTTGCAGGGGTTTCCCCCCTCCTTTTTTTTTTTAATCAAGACAACAGTAATGCTCTCCTTGAATATACTGTCTTTAAGTGTGTCATTCACCCAGCAGTTAGGACAACTTACATTATATTAGGTTCACAAATTCTTTTGCAAAAACTGACCCTAATGAGATGTCACAGTACATGGTATCATCTGTGCATCATGTAACTGTTGATGCTGCATCTTTGTAGGCATATGTCTTTTCATTAGTTCTGCTCCCATTTCCCTGGGCATGCAAATTGCACTTTAAAAAGAGATTTTTTTAAAAAAATAGACACAAACATGATGTGGGGACAGGGGAATGTCCCCCCTCCCATATTATGTGCACATTGCATGAACAAGCTCTTAGGCCCACAAGTCCCTGATTTCTTGTTGGAAATGTCAAGAAATTTTAGCTCATGGTGTCAAGGAGATATGCAGGCATATAGAAAAATACTAACCTCCCTTAGCCTCAGGGAGACTCCAGTTTCTTTGTGCCCATAAGAGAGTGGGAATTGGGACAAGATGAGAAATGTTGGGAAATCTGTAATGTTTACAGAGCACTTTGAACCCAGCAGATGAAACGCAAAACAGAATGCTGTGAACAGCTCATCTGACTCCACTCATAAAAACCACTAGTTCTTATTCCACATAAACTATCCCAGCAGAAAAGATTAATTTGATTTCAGGATAAACTCTGGCCTCACCTGTTCTGTGCCCAAGAGGATTCTAACTGCAATCCCCAGGTGGGATACACACAAAGACACACCTCTTGCTCCAATAAACCTGTGGGTGATTATATTGCTTATAAAAACTCTCAGCAAGACATCTAATGCTCCTGGGAGAGACCTTGCACAGCAACACCAAACAAACCTATGATAACAAACCTTTTCGATCGATAAACCAGAGTTAAAGTCTGAGAGGCCGGATAAATGGGAAAGCAAAGGGGTGCAGTGAAAGAGGTGAATGACACTGAGATAGTGAAACTACATACGAGTATTTCTCGAGTTACAACTGTTCAAAATTACAACAGCACTGACAAAAATTACTTACAACCGTTGCAGCATCACCATGGTCATGTGATTGAAATTCAGTCACTTGGCAACTGACTCATGTTTATGACCATTGCAGTATCCCAGGGTCATGGGAGTACCTTTTTGTGACCTTCTGACAAGCAAAGTCAACAGGGAAACCACGTTCACTTAAGAACGGTGTTACTAATTTCACACCTGCAATGATTCACTTCACTGTGACAAGAAAGGTCATAATATGGGGTAAAATTCACTGTCTCACTTAGCAAAAGAAATTTGGGGGCTCAACTGCTATCGTAAGCAATTGAGGGGCTACCACAGAGAGGAAGAAGTCAATCTGTTTTCTAAAGGCCAGACAAGGAATAATGGATGGAAACTGAACAAGGAGAGATTTAACCTGGAAATAAGGAGAAACTTTCTGACAGTGAGAACAATCAACCAATGGAACAGCTTGCCCTCGGAAGTTGTGGGAGCGCCATCACTTGAGACTTTCAAGAAGAGATTGGACTGCCATTTGTCAGAAATGGTGTAGGGTCTCACGCTTGGGCGAGGGGTTGGACTAGATGACCTATAAGGTCCCTTCCAACTCTGATTATCTGTTATCTCTGACTCTGAGTCAGCTTCCGGTCAGTCAGCAAAAAGGTCAGTCAGTCAGATCAGTTTCCTTCACTCTGGTAATATTTTCAAGTCTCCTCAGGTTGAATAGCTTCCCATCCACTCTGCAGCTGAGGTGATTCCAGCATCATTTGTGCTGAAAGGCATCATTCAGCATGTCAGTAAACAACTTGCTGATCAGGGTGGGTACAAGCACTCAGGCCCGGTTAACTCCATTGGTGACTAGGAGTACCTTACAGGATTCTTTGCCATACAGCACCTATAACAGATTGTAACAATCTACCTGCAATTTGTTAAAATGCCATATTAGGTAACTGCAAAATAGACAAAACTGGTTGGATGGGTCAGGTCCAGATCTTTTTACAGATCTGCTACAATCTAGACCTGAGGTAGATGGCGTGTCAGGGAAGAGGAACACATTGTGTCCTTTCTGGGCAATTTGTCCACTTTTGGTCCCCACCTGGCACCCAGGTTTCCCGGTAGCTCCCCATAGCAATTTGCTTGTGACAGTGGCCCCACCTGTGGCAACAGCTTCAAGAAACTCAGCTGAACCAGGTGGGGGAAGTTGATGGATTTTAACCATTGACATGATTCTTGACAACACAATAACTTCAGGAGAAGCACTGTGAACCCTATACAACCTTTGTTGATCTCACAAAAGCATTTGACACTGTCAATCAACAAGGCCTGTAGTGAGTCTAGCCGCTCTGCCAAATTCATTCAAATGGTTCACCACTTCCATGATGGCATGCAGGCCAGAGTGCTGTGTGGCAGAGAATCCTGTAAAGTACTCCCAGTCACCAATGGAGTTAACTGGGCCTGAGTGCTTGCACCCACCCTGATCAGCATGTTGTTTACTGACATGCTGAATGATTCCTTTCAGCACAAATGATGCTGGAATCACCTCAGCTGCAGAGTGGATGGGAAGCTATTCAACCTGAGGAGGCTTGAAAATATTACCAGAGTGAAGGAACTGATCTGAGTGACTGACCTTTTTGCTGACTGACCGGAAGCTGACTCAGAGTCAGAGATAACAGATAACAGATAATCAGAGTTGGAAGGGAACTTATAGGTCATCTAGTCCAACCCCTCACCCAAGAGGGAGACCCTACATCATTTCTGATAAATGGCAGTCCAATCTCTTCTTGAAGGTCTCAAGTGATGGCGCTCCCACAACTTCCGAGGGCAAGCTGTTCCATTGGTTGATTGTTCTCACTGTCAGAAAGTTTCTCCTTATTTCCAGGTTAAATCTCTCCTTGTTCAGTTTCCATCCATTATTCCTTGTCTGGCCTTTAGAAAACAGATTGACTTCTTCCTCTCTGTGGCAGCCCCTCAAATATTGGAAGACTGCTATCATGTCTTTCTTCCCTGGTCCTTCTCTTCACTAGACTAGCCAAGCCCAGTTCCTGTAACCATTCTTCATATGTTTTAGTCTCCATTCCCCTAAACTTCCTGGTTGCTTTTCTCTGTACTTTTTCTAGAGTCTCACCATCTTTTTTATAATGTGGTGACCAAAACTGAATGCAGTACTCTAGGTGTACTGGATGCAGTACTCTAGATACATGCTAGTATGGACAAATTCTCTACAAATTGTGACAACTTTGAACTTACCATTGATATTTAAAAGATAAGCAATGCACCAGCCTGCTCTGCATGAACCATTCACAGAACCCCAAACCACAATCAAAAGGCATAAACAATTGGCAGTGGACCAGTTCAATTACCTTGGCAGCACCCTCTTCCGAGTCGTGATCATTGATACAGAAGTCAATTGTAGAATAGCAAAGGCAAGTTCTGCTTTTGGTAGATTGTGCTCCAGTATGTGGAAACACAGAGAATTAGTGCAGCAATAAAATTTAAAGTCTATAGAGCCATGGGTACTCACTATCCTTCTTTATGCCTGTGAAATGTGGACTGTGTATCCAAGGCATGCAAGACAGCTTAACTATTTCCACATGACTTGTCTTCACAGAATATTAGATAGCTAGATAAAGTACCAGATACTGAAATTCTTTCTAGAGCAAGTCTATCATCAATCCACACACTGCTAATGAAAGCGCAGACCCAGTGGGCAAGCCACATCATCTATATGCAGTACGAGTGCATACCAAAGCAGTTCTGTTTTGGGGAACTGTCTGCTGGAAAACATTTGCATGGAGAGCAGAAGAAACATTACAAAGACATATTAAAAGCCTCCCTGAAGTCGCTTGATATAGATATGACCACCCAGGAAACACAGACTCAAAATTGCTCTACCTGCCATGGCCTCGTTCATCAGGGCTGTCAACTTTATGAAGGCAGACTGCACAAGCACAGATTAAACGTGAGTTGCACAAGCCTAGAGCCATCAGTGCTACAACTCCAGAGTGTACATGTCTGCTCAACATGTGCCAGGACATTCAGTGCCTGAATTGGCCTAACCAGTCATCTTCAGATACAGCGTATTTAGTTTTAACAGGACTAATAGTATGGAAATCTTCATCAATGATGATGAATGATCAACGCCATCTAGATCTACAGCTGTTGCTTATGTTCATATTCCAAGGTCTTCTAAATCAACACAGTCTTTCACACTGAGAGTTATGAACATTGTTTTTCCATCATTAAAACAGAATTCTGGTATATGGATCACAAAGTAATTAGACTAGATATATCTAATATAAAAATCAGAAACAGAGATGTTAACAAATAGGAAAACCACTAAGAATTAAGGCTAAGGTAAAAAAAAAAAGGGGGGGGGGTTTCCTATAACTATTATCGACTGCTTAGAGGAAGTACCCAAATGGAAAGTCATATTAGGGAAACCAGTATTCACTGATCTGAATAACAATTTATCAAAGGTCTACAATCTTAAATCAGGCAATTCAAGTGTTTTCCTTGATAACCAACCAACTAGACAATATTTCTAATACTGTATAGACTTTCATGGATATATTCTATTTAGTTATAGTACTGAAATGGCATTGATTACGCTTGTAGATGATCTCTGGCGGACTCAGAATGGAGGTAGTAAATCTACCGTTCCTCCTTCATCTATCAATAGCCCATCATACTATCAAACATGGCATCCTTCTGGCCAAGATCAGGGATTGAAAGTGGGAGGAAATAGTTATGGTGGTGCTCTTTCAATTTCAGTTGATGCTGGAAAAGGAAAAGAGTTTGAGCCTGAGCTCTCTGCTTCCCTGGGCTCTGTTCTCTCTCCACTCCTTTTTAAATCCATAAGACACTACTAGGAGGTCATTGATCAGCATGATGTAGTTTCATCAGTAAATCTTCGTGATGGCCAGACCTTTCTGTTTATTTGGTATCTTCTGGAGAAGGGGAAAAAAGCAAGGGTTGTTTCATACTGGAAGATTTTATGTATATATTTAAAAATTGGCTTAGCGGCTGTGTCTGGATTAAAATCATCTATCCAAAATTAGGACCATTTCAAAGAAGGCAGCAAAGCTGATTCTAAAGTTATGTTTATTAATGGCATGAACTTGTGCTGCTTTCTCTGTGTTTATCTTTCTCTGTAGTGTGACAGGCAAGAAGCAGCTTATTAATAAAGTGCATACCAAGGCTCAAATCCTGTTGAAGCATCCAAGCTAATATAGGGTTTCTCCAAGGGATTTATAAATGGTGTTTGAGTTTTTAAAAAATGCCATTAAAACAGTAGTTATGGAGTTCCTATATCATATTAAGCCACAGTTTGTTCAATAATAATTTGCGGCACAAATCAGGTTCACATATTATGTTAAGCCTAAAGCCCTAGCTTTCACATAACTAACAATAACTGGTTCTTGCTCCCCTACTGTAGGAACCTGTCCACTAGTTTAGAAAAGAGACACCAATGTCATCACTTCATCAGTCCCTAACCAATTAGTACAAGGTCCTTCCTTCCTTATTTTCTGCAGATCTTTAACACATTTCATAAAATCAGACTGCAATCCTGGAACAATGTTAAACTTTAAAACACAAACTTATATTTGGCATGAATCGATCTCAAGTTTAGGTTTCTCTTCTGCTGCTTCCAAATTCAGTTAACTATAGATTAACAAAATGAAATAGAACCTGTACCCTTCCAAATTTTCTTGAGCTGCAGCTCTTAAGAGTTCTGATATTCTTGCTAAAATAAATGGAAATTAGAATGCAGGAACATGTGGAGCATAACAGATTTCCAGAGTTAGTGAATTTCTTCCAACCACTGAACCACTGTAAACTACAGTTAATCTTAACAATAATTTATTTAAACATGTTAACTTTATAGCAGAATGTTTCACCAACTCTTAAGAAAAACTGGAACTTCTCCAAGCAGCTGCGTATGAAAAAAAAAAAAAAAAGCACATGTCCAAGGTCCCGTGAAACATTAAATCATGTTTTTGCCTACATAGCACATAGCTCAGATTAATTCTTACAAGTATCCAAAGTCAAGCATCTAGTGTACTTAAAAAAGAATAAAATTATTTTTATATATCACACGGGGAATGGAACTGTTTTGATGAAAAATTCAAGGTAAATGAAAGAGAAGCTATTTTAAACAAGCAGATTGATGGAGTTGACAGTAACATAGCTTGTATATCTAAATGTGTACGGCTTGATCTCCCATCTCTTGGAAGACGAGATTGTTGATCTGACTGAGTGCTGAACCAGGTCTGTAATGAGTTCAGTAGGAAGGAGAACAGGGAAAATGAGATCTCTGACTGTTCAATGGATTTCAAAAGGAATCAAATCTACAGCAAGTGCTAAAGGAAAGGGAAGGTTCATCTTAAAAAGAATGCAATATATCATGCTCCCTCCAATGGATTTTATTCTGCAATTTTAGAGTGTGCTTCTAGTACATGCTTATTTACACTGAGTGATTGTTAAATGGAAGGAAATGTTACAATAAAACTCTTGTTTTCAGTATCTTTAGAAACACATGTTACAAGTCCACACAACATGCCAGCTACACTAAAATGAAATTAGGTTGTTTCTCCAAACAGAAGAGAATATTTGTAGCTCCGGGTTGAACTGTCAAGTCCTTGATGTACTTCAAGCTTGGTTGTTTTCTTGCGAATGTTTCATTACTCAACTAGATAACATCATCAGTGCACAAGGAAGCACCAAGGACTCCAGAGGTTGTTTCTGCTTCAACATGTTGTATGGAACCAGGAATTGACAGCCTGTTGTGTGAATGAAATTATGCCAAAATATGGTTTATTTCTTTAGGAAGAACATGTCATTATACACAACAATTATGTCTAGCTCTTACTTTTTGAAATGGACTCTCCTCTAAACTACATTTGGAGTTCAGAACAACAGAATAGAATAACAGAGTTGGAAGGGACCTTGGAGGTCTTCTAGTCCACCCCCAGTTCATTTATCTCCTGAACATTAAAAAAAGCTCTTAATATGCTCCCCCCAGACCATTATGAAAATGAATAATATTTCTTTGCATATTCATTATTGGATGCTATTAAAAGATGTTTTACATTGATTATTATATTGTTATTCTGCTGATATTGTTCTATAGTTATATTTTACATCACTTTACTTATACTGCGCTTATGGATAAGTATACATCAAATAAAACTTCTACATTCTCAAGGGACAGAAGAATTTTCAACTACCCTACAGAAACCAACAAATTGTATCTGGCTTGACTAGGCAAATTTGAAATTACATGAAAATTACTACCATCAGCACCAGATGGATTCGCAACTGGATGACCAACAGTACTAATGTTTAATTCTCAATGGAACTGCATCTAACAGTGAGGTTCTGTCTTAAACCCAATACTCTTCAATATTTTCATAAATGATTTAGATGAGATAATAGAATCAGGAAAAGCCAAATGCACAAGTACACAATAGGTGGCACCTGGCTCAGTAACTGTGAATTGGATGTAATAGTCCTAGTGAACAGCCACAAGTGTGAGCCAGCAGTGTGCTGCAGCTGCCAAAAAAGCCAACGCAGGCTGTCATCAACTGAGGAATAGTATCAAGATCACGTGAAGTACCGCTTTATAGTGCACTGGCAAGACCACATGCTGTGTCCAGTTCTGATCACCATGATACAAAAATGATGCTGAGACCCCAGAAAAAGTGTAGAAAAGGGCAACAAAAATGATACGGGATCTGGAGGCTAATGTGTATGAACAGTTGTGGGAATTTGGTATGTCTAGTCTAATAAAGAGAAAGATTGGGGATGATAGCACTCTTCTAACACTTGAGAGGCTGTCATACAGCAGAAGTGGGATCAACCTTTTTTCCAAAGCACCTGAGGTTACGGCAAAAAGTAACCGGTGTAAAATTATGACAGGGAGCACCAACCTAGAATTAAAAAGACATTTCCTGACAGTGAGAAAATTAATGAGTGGAATGGCTTGCCTCCAGAAGTTGTGGAGGCTTTCAAGCAGAGGTTGGACAACCTTTTGTCCAGAATGGTATAGGGTCTCCTGCTCAAGCAGGGGGTTGACTAGAAACCTCCAAGGTCCCTTCCAACCCTGTTATTCTATATTATTCTACTATACTGTTTTTTTTAACATGCTATGCGTCTTCAGAGCTTAGGGGCATTTTATTTCCCATCTGCAAGCAATTTGGCCTCATTCCAATTGTTTTAGAAGAGAAAGTTGTTTTTGTGGCTTTTTAGCTTTCCCCCATGGAAATCAATCAAGGTTTTTCCCCCCCAAAATGACCAAACAAATGCATACAGCATGGCACAAGGTACATAAAGGGGATGCAATTTTTTTCTTCCTCTTTTGAAAAGATTCCTTTTTCACTTCTCCCTGCCACCCAGACACCATTCAAAATCCTTTCCCAAGTTCTGTTCTTATCCATTTATTATGGTAATCCCTTCTGCCTATACACATATCTAGAGGGCAAAAGGGGTCAAAAGTGACTTTCATCCAGATCCCTATATGATTGCAATATTTTCTACCTTAAGCTGCCTTCAAAGACAATCCTGGAGATATATTATTATAGAATCATCCCTAACTTGGGATTGCTGCACTGATTCCTGGTAATTCAAAAAATCTGGAATTACTTGTAGTAATGTTGTGGGACACCAGGATATGTCAGGGGCTTACCCTACCACATTTGATTCTGATCATACAGATAGTGCCTATTGAGAATCCCACTTCCATATAAGGACAGGTGCAAAGACTCTGAGCCAAGTATATGACTCTCTCCACAATAACCTCCATCTTTCAACTCTGCTGCCCTAGGCAGTACAGTGAAATTTGACTTCTTTCTTATTAGGAAGGATCTGAATACTATTTGATTTCAATGGGCTTTTGGCCCCAGTGCAATGCAAGGTTTCTTTTCAATGGGAAGTGTTACATTATGCTTCTGTTTGTTGTCTTTCCTATGTTGTGAATTGCCCAGAATCTCACAGTTGAGGCAAAAATGATACAGTACTGGATGAAGTTTGTTAAATTACAACAACCACATAAAAAGACATCCCTTACTGTGATGTATAAAAAGCTGTGGTACCTAAAATTTTCTTTTCTACTCAAATAATGAGCATGCATGAGAGTTCTGTGTTCTTTTGCATTTGGCCACATTCCTGTCATCTCCACCAAACATACACAGCTGCAAAGCTGGAGAGAAATAGTTTAGTTCTCTTCATGTGTTTTGCATTTCTAAATAAAAGGATGAGAGCAGGTGGATTTGGATACTAAATATTAATGTCCTAAAACTTGGAAAGATGAGGCTAGTCAGTATAGACAATGGTGGTGTTCTCCAGACTTGTTTAACTTCATCTCCCAAGATTTTGAAGCTAGCATAGTATCATGGGATATGAAGGAAAGCATATCTGGAGGATATTAAATTGGATAAGGATGATCTAGTCTAAGTCACCTTTCTCTATTCAAACGGAGAAAGATGTGGAAGTTGAACACTATACACTCTACTGAATTGCTCTTTCTGTAGACCCATCTTAGACTTCTTTCTCTACATCCAACCCATTCCACAGAATTGTTCTGTTGTGTGAAAAATAGGAGGAAGGTAATATTAGGTATGATCGCCATCTTGAGTTATTTATAAAAAATAAAGGCAAGATATAAATAAGTGAATAAATCTATGTGCATCTAATATAATTTTGAAATAATTTTAATGTAATACTTCCTAAAAGGAGAAGTTTCAAGAGACACAATTTTGAACACAACTTACAAAAGTAATTTATGCAAGCATCCATTAAAAGAGCCATACAAGATGGTCAGTTTCAAAGCAGGCTAGTGGCACCTGTGGCTATCTCCATGTTGTTGAAAAGTGACTGTCAGAATGCTAATCTTTATGAGAAGTGGGAATGTTTTCTGCCAAAAGAAATGGGCAAATCATTTATATACATGAGAGAAATTTTTTTAAAAAACGTGGTTAGGTGGGAGCACAGCACTGCATTGTAGGCTTCTGTGCAGAAGCACAGCCTTTCTCTCCCAAGCATGTTGTTTTGCAAAAGACAAGTATCAAGCCTGTTTCAAGCAGTTGCTTTAAAAAAAAAGCCTTTACGTTTCAAACCGAGAAACACGTTGAAGCTTTATCAGCGAGTTCTTTTCCTCTGTCAAGCTTTGCACTTTTCTGACCCTAGACAAGCTGATACTGCCTAACTCAGCCCCACAGCTGATGGGGTGATTGCCTGCTAAGTTGCTGTTAGTCTCCAGACTGAAGTGCTGATTCTGTTCCCGTGGGGCAAAGCATCACATCATGCATTCTTGGAAACGTCTGCTGTTCAATGCACTCCACGAAAAAGGAGCAGGAAGGGGAGGAAGCAAGTCTCGAATTATAAATCTGAAGGGTTTTATTTTTCACAGTTGTGGCTATCGTGATTTTTTTTTTTTAATTGAATTTAAACAACTTGGAAGATTGTAGCTGGAGAAGAGAAGGATCTTAGAAAGCTCTTTAGGGGATCAGAAAGCAAAACATGGTAGAATACTCTAGAACAGGGGTGTCACACTCACGTCATCATGGCAGTATCCTGTGACGTATTGGGACTTTTTTCCCCTTCGCTAAACTGGGTGTTGGCATGGCCAGTGAGTGATGCATCTGGCCCGCAGGCGCTGCTCTAGAAAGAACACTCTAAATCAGTGTTTCTCAGCCTTGACAATTTTAAGATGTGTGGGCTCAAATTCCCAGAATTCCCTAGCTATTCTCCATACTGGCTAGGAAATTCTGGGACTTGAGGTCCACAGATCTTAAAGGTTCTAGATATACTGTTCTGCAATTTCAATCATTCTCAGTGGACATGAATGGTATTTTATCGCTAATAGAGAAAATTTCTGATCGTTCCATAGTCAAAAGTTTTTGAAATCCATGTTCTTTCTGTCCTACTAATGGGGATGTTTGTGGCCTCTCTTCAGGTATTTTTTTAAAAAGCAAACAAAATTCTCTTTCAACAGTACCAGCCAAAGTCAATAGGCTCAGCACAGGAAAAAAAAGGGGGGCTCTTCTCCTTGTTTATATCTTAGAGATGAGCAGATTGTCAGAAAAGAAAAAAGGGTTTCAACATTACAACCATAACTGAGATTCATGACCAGGATTCAGAGTTCTGTAGGCCTAGATGGGGGGGAGAGACTGCATTTATTTCACATTTCAAGATTTGTAAATCAACTTCCCTCTGCCCTATTTATTTAAAAATGGCAAATTTCAGTTAAGGTTACACTGTATTAAAATATTATTTTTAAGGGGGAAAAAAAGCTTCCTTATTCCTCAGTCCAGCATATCTAGAGCTGGGAAGGCTGCAGTTAAAAAAGGGTGGGGGGAAAGGGAACTGCTTATTTTTCTTGCCCAGGACATTCCCAGCCAGTGACATGAGTGGAAAGCTTGATTGAGACACTGCCCACTGGTTTAATTATTGCATTTTAGACCTGTACAGAAATACGGTTAGTCAGAGTTTCCATATCACCGATTAAAAATAAATTGGACTCTGAGTTAATATAAGGTTGCAGTGTTCACCAAAATCATTACATCTGAACAATCATTAAGCTTGGAACCAAACCAATCTGTAGAACTAATGTAACCTCTAGCAGACAACCCACACCCAAAGGAAAAATGAAAATCTTTCGAACTGATAAAGTTAAAATTTTCAGTTCAGATGATAAATGCATTTTTATTATACGACATCTGCCTTCATATATGAATGGGCCCCAAATAACTGTAGATTGTATTGTAAATAAAGCCATTCTTTTTGGCCTATCATCCAACCATAATGCTATTTGCTTACAAATTCTGCCAGTCCCGATCAACAATAACAAATGGGCTCATGCATTGCTCTGAGGCATAATGTGATTTGTTTACAATTTAGTAGTGAATAAGCTATTCTGGCATCTTGGCCAATGTTGCTTATTCAACAAATCATGATTAAAACAAATAATTTTACAAAAAGTAAGCCTCAAGTCTCAAACAAAACAAAAAGATACTCAGTGTATAATAGAGATGACTCGAACCCACGGTATGCACACATTTCCAAGAATATACAATATCTACAAATGACATTTGATGAGTGATAACAAAGTCCTTCATTTTCAAATCATACATTGTAGAGACAAGCAATCTACCCTCTGCTATATGCAGATAGTATACTTGTCCAGAGCTAATCTACATGGTTTATTAAGTTTCTGTGATGACCTGGGGTGTGGCACAAATACAGTCAGAAAATCAGTAAGAGTCCCTTTATTAGCTCTAACTTTGCCCCCAATGTCCTGGTTACCTTCTGATCTGGAGAAGAGCTCTCCCAGGAACAGCCTTTCGCTGCAGAGAATCAAGTCCAAAATGTTGTCAACAAAAACTATAAGTCTACTCAAGGCAAGATGAGGCAGGGCAAGAGAAGGAATTCCAGACTTGAAGGAATGGCAGTAATTCAACCCAGTTGGCAGGATGCCAGAAACACAGATAACCAAAGTCAACACAAGATAAACTCACATTTGTTCCCAGAAAACACTGGTCTCAGCTTTCATCTCTTTTAAATTCTCTTCCCAGGTGTGCCTAATGAAGGGAATCAGGGCCCTTTCCTCCCCCATAAGCCACACAACCCACGTTGCCCTCTTCTCCATTCCTCCCTGCGTGCCTTAGGATTAAGAGGGGTGGGCCTAGGTCTTCCTCCAAATTCTCTCTCCCTTGTTCTACCTCTTCCCTGCTCTGCCCTGCCGGACTTTGCCCTTCTCCAGTTTCCTCCATAGCCAATGGAGCCACATTCCCGCTCTCTGTCAGCTGTTCTTCTTCCTCCTCGGATTCAGACTCTGACAGGGGCATGACAGTTTCACTTGTAGTTTGGGTATACAGTAGTCCTCAATTTACAACCATTTGGTTTAGTGAACATTTAAAACTACAACAGCACTGGAAAAAGTGACTTACAACATTCTTTGCACTTGCAACTTGCAATCGCCATTTGCAACCTTCCCAGCTGGCTTGTGACATGCAAACCCAATGGGAAGATGGATTTGCTTAACGACTGCATTATTCACTTGACAACTGCAGTGATTCACTTAACAACCACAGCATAAAAGGATCATAAAACTGGACATGAGTCATTTGACAACCACCTTACTTAACGATGAAAATTCTGGTTCAGTTGTGATCATAAGTTGAGGATTACAACACAGTATCAACAGTAGAGACCTTCAAATTTCTAGGTTCTACTATATCACATGACCTAAAATGGACACTTAACATCAAAAATATCACTTAACATCAAAAAAGCACAACAAAGAACGTTCTTTCTACGCCAACTCAGAAAGCTCAAACTGCCCAAGGAGCTGCTGATACAGTTCTACAGAGGAATTATTGAGTCTGATCTGCACCTCTATAACTGTCTGGTTTGGTTCTGCCACCCAACAGGACAGGCACAGACTTCAGAGAGTAATTAGGACTGCAGAAAAAACAATTACTACCCACCTACCTTCAATCAAGGACCTGTATACTGCACGAGTCAAAAAGAGGGCTGTGAAAATATTTACAGACCCCTCACATCCTGGACATAATCTGTTTCAACTCCTTCCCTCAAAACGATACTATAGAGTACTGTACACCAGAACAACTAGACACAAGGAAAGTCCCCCCCACCCCCAAAGCCATCACTCAGCTAAACAAATAATTCCCTCAACACTGTTACAGTGTTACAGTCTGCACTATTACAAAGTCTGCACTACTATTACTGTTAATCTTTTCATCACTCCTTATCACCCATCCCCTCCCATTTGGGACTGTATGACTGTAACTTTGTCACTTGTATCCTTACGATCTATACTGACTGTTTCCTAGTATGATTTGATTGCTTATTGTACTCTATGACTATCATTAAGTGTTGTCCCTTATTATTCTTGACTCTTGGGGAATGTATCTTTTCTTTTATGTATACTGGGAGCATTTGCACCAAGACAAATTCCTTGTGTAAATCTTGCCATGCGGTAAAACCATAAGAATATTGTGATTTTTGAGTGAATATTGCTATTTAGACAGTAAATCAGAAGTTAAAACTTTTACTTAAGATACACTATGGAGTGTGTGTGTGTGTATGTATGTATGTATTAAACACTGTACAGCAGAACCAAGTACATATATTTTGCAGGATTTAATCTTCAAATTATAGACCTAGAAGTGCACTTTGTCCCTAAGAACAACACTAAACCATTCTAGTTTAAAGACTCTTTTAACCATTCACAAAAGCTGAATGTCCTATTAAACAAGCACATTTTAAAAGGCATTAAGGCCATTTTCACAAATGACACTGAAATTTGTTTTCTGCAGTTCCCATTTCTGCAACTTGAATAAAGAATCCCTCTTAGTTAAATGCACATTTGGTTTAAAACTGTATCTCACTTTCTTTCCAGCTGTAGCGCAGTTAAGAAGTGGACTCATTTCAGATTTAAAAGCCTTTAGTGTTTTCTTGTGAAAATACCCTAAAAGTGAAGGGAAGAAAAAAAAATGCAATCTCCATCCCTATCTATTTCAAGCAAGTACTATACTTAAAGGGACCAAACATATAATTCCTGAATGATGCTTTTGGCTTCTGACTATTCCACAACCTTCCTTTAAGGGTACCAGAAGCATCACATAGGATCCAGTGTCATAGGGCATATCTATCACCTATGCATTTCTTCACTGGCTTTGGGCCAAACTATTGGCAGTTAAGTGTGAGAGGCATGTGGAAGAATCAGAAGATCCTCTACTACAAGGATTTGCTTTCTGGAACAATGTTTTATGTTTTTATTAAATTGTAACTTTGCACACACACACACATACAGAGAGAGAGAGAGAGAGAGAGAGAGAGAGTGCTTGTGTGTGTGTGCAAAGTTACAATTTAATACAAACATAAAACATTGTTCCAAATCCTGAACAGAGGTCTCAGGAAAGTAATACTGGGTTGTTTGTTGCATATATGTGTGTATGAGTGTGGTGTTATAAATCTACACACACACACACACACACACACACACACACACACACACGCAAACACACTCTCTGTGTATGTGTATGTGTAGATTTATAACACCACAGTCATATACACACACAGGCAACAGACAACCCAGTATCACTTTCCCCGAGATCTCCGTTCACATCCGAGCCAAGACCGCTTTAGCCTGGGGCGTTGCATAAACTCAGCCACCATCCTGTCCAAATGATTTACTAGTGGAACTAGAAACTTGTGTTTGACTGTGTGAATTATGGTTCGGTTCACCTCGGCAAAGCACACCCCGTAAATAAAGGCGGCTGACTGCCTTTCAAAGGCACCCCGATCAAGTCACCCAGGATCGTTTTTCAAACGGCTAGCGCGCTTTCCTCTTTCTCCCACTTGGCCTGCGGGTTTTTTTAAAACAACAAACAGAAAAAAACTTGGCGGGGAAACCCGCTTTCTCTTTAACGGGAATCTGACCGAGGAGGCTCACTCCGCCGAGCAACCGCAGCCGCCAAGGGGGAGAACCCAAGCTCCGCCCGAGCAAAAAACGAGCAGGTGTCTGGTCACCACGTGGGTTTGGAGATGCTGATTTGTTGTACCCGAACCAACTTGGCCGCTCGGATCCGAAAGTCTGTCGTACGTTCCCGGCCAGCGTTCATTTACCCCAGTTCTCCCTTCGGTCCCTTTATTCCCCGCCAAGATCCCACCGAGGAGGTGAGGCGGGGCGGGCCCTTCAACGTACCTTTGGCGTCTGCCCTCCTTCGGGGCCCGCCGCTTCCAACTTCCTCCTGGCCCCGAGAAAGAGAAGGAGAGCGGCGATCCACAAGATCCCCAGGACAGACAACGCCAGCCTTCGACTCATCCGCCTCATCTCTAGTTTGGAGAAAAGCGAGGAAAGCGGCGGAGCAGGGGGAGAGAAGAGGGAAACAAAATAAAGTCTTCTGCCTTTGGAAAAGCGGTGAGGCGGGGCGGGGTTGGAGCTGACCGGCACGCTTCCCGCCCCTCTTAAGCGGGCAAGAGCGCTGCCGGCGGGATGAGTTCGGGCGAGCCCCGCGAGGGGCACGGGCGAAGTAACCACCTCCACCCCGCTCCGGAGCCAGCCCAGGAAAGGACGAAGAGGAGCGGGAGCGGCGCTGGCAGTCCCGGGCCGTCCTCCCCGCGTGGGGTTGGCGGGGAGGGAAGGAGAAAGCTGGAGTGGGAGGCGCCAGGGGGTGGGGAAACGGACCGGGTGGGTCTTCCAGCCGCGGATCGGAGAAGAGCAGGCCACCGGCGGCTCTGCCTTGCTGCCGGGTTCCCGGGCGTCAAGGGAAGGGAATGATCCCTCCGTGGCTCAAGCCACTGCCATCAAGCGGGAGAATCTCTACCCGGGTGAAATCCCGCCCGCAGATCGGTCCGCCGCACTTCCTCCTGCCCCGCGCACTCCCGGGCCGAATCGACAGCCAGGCGGGTTGGCTCGTTTTCGCTTTGCCTATTTATCCCTTCCCCAGGTCGAGCTCGCCCGCCGGGGAACGGCTGTCTCTCGAGCCGCCTCCTGCCCTCCGCTTCGTTGCTGCAGCTCTTCGCCGCCGCGTCGCGCTGCCACAATCCCCGCGAAGGATTGTGATCGCCCGAGCCCGTTTGGGGAAGACTCCGGCGGGGGATTGGCGGCGAGCGAGAGGAGGGAGAAGACCTAAAAGAGGCCGGCTTCAAACTCGGGGCCGACGCGGACTCAAGCTGGCTGAGTTGGGATCGGGCTGAGGGGGCCAAAGGCGGCAACTTTGGAGCGAGTTCGGGAAGAAACGCCTGACCCTGCATGGGCAGGAGGGAAAAGGAAAGCCGTCTGTGAGGAAAATATGCGGTTTGACTGAGGGCGGAACAACTCGTGGCCCGTCTTCACGCACTTTGGTGTTTCCTTTGCATTGACGCGCCCCGCTTCAGAGGATGGGGCGAAGAGCAGCTGGGGGCGAAGTTTGTGTCAGATTACATCTAAACCCTCGGGCACCCATCCTCGCTGCGAGTCAGCTAGTTATTTCAAGATGAAACATGCGGGGAGGGGAGGGGGAGAATAGCCTCAAGTTGCACAATTTTCCCGGTTCCTCATCCCGCCCTCGCCTATCCTTTGCCAGTTATTACACCAATGCGGGTAGTCAGGGCAGTCAATCTAAAAACACTTCTTTGGCTTTACTCCGTGGCAGGCAGTAATACTCACATGCCTCCCTTCATGAGAGGCTGGGGGGGGGGGTGTTTCTCCTGCTTGATTCCCCCTTTGAGGGAAGGTGTGGACCGAAGAGGAAAGCGCTCCAAGCATATGTGGTACCCTGTATTGCAAGTTGCTGCAGCATCTGGAGTACTTCCTTTGCATAATCTCCTGTGGTCCCTGAAGGAAGAACCACAAGGAGAGGCTGCCTGCAGAGGCACAGCTTGAGAAATAATTCTTCTTTTAGGTAGGGCTGGCAGACTCCAAGCTTGTGGCATCTTGTCTTTGCTGAAAAGTCATTTATTCAGAATTAAAGACTTTTAAGCCAGAAATCTTACTTGAACCACCCAAAATCAAATGGGGGTTCACATCCTAGTTGCCCATTTTATGACTAGTATTGCTATTTCAGCAACAATATTTGGGGGAGGGGTTGCTTTGTTGCTCTTACTGTTAAATAATTTGAAATCCAAAATCCTGATTAGCGTATAGCAAGATCAACAAAACTGACTGGTTCACACAGTCAGTTGCCACTTAACATGCAGGCTGAGGCAGATGGGTCTAGGATGCTCCAACATTGTTACTAATAGCCCATCAATAGTAAATTATCCAGGGATGCACTAATAAATCCGGATCTACCTTCTGCCTCTTCTAACAACATTTCATGATGTTTCTACAATAACTAGCAACAATTGATAACTTTCTGGTTTGTGATGAAGAGAGAATTTCCAGTGCACAGAGGTCTTTTGTGTTTAATCATTTTTGTAATACTTGTGCAAGGCATTTGATACATCCACTACTATAAGGAGGATCCAATTATACTTTCAAACTTAAAAGCACTTTCTTACTTGTTTGCCTGGAGAGAATTCTTCCTTTACAGGCCTAAAGTGAGTAGTAAAAGGACTCACTTTATTCCAGGGCAATAGATATTTTTCTTTGCTTTTCTCCGTTTTTTTTTTTTTAGTTACATCAGTGTTACCAAATGAAAATGCAGTGAAATCACATATAATATTTTGTGATATTTGGTGTCGAACTATCATTTTATGCTTTAAGAAAAAATAAATTGCTGAGAAAAAAATAATTGGTTGGGAAAGCTTAAAAAAATCATTTTTCCCAGCAGCATAGTACAACTTTATTTTATTTACTTCCATGAAGATCTATTCTGCAATACTATTTGTTGTTGTGAAATTTTGTAGCAAAAAGATATAGGGTGCCTTTTTTATTTTGTTAATGCATAAATTAAACAAATTATGCAGACAAAAAACATCCAAACATTTTGTTGAGAAAAATTACATGCTTTTCACACCCAAGATACAGTTGCTTTTATATTCCATCTCTTATTTTAACAAAAACAGCTGTTTAACATTTCCGATTACAGTTAAAATATAGTATGAAGATTAATTTGCTCAATTGAAACAGCAGGGGGAAATTCAGGTAGGTGGAATTTAATTACTGGATTTGGAAAGGAGGATGTGAGCTTTTAAAGCTGTCAGAAATATTTAAAAATAAAATCTTCAACAGCAGGGGTGGGATTCTACCAGTTCTGTCCACTTCTGTAGAACCGGTTGCTCTGAAAAGCAGCAAATATAATACATAGAACTGGTTCTATGTCTGCTGCTGTTTTGGCCCACCCGCCAGCCCGGGCTGTTACCTGACCTTTATTTCCTGCTTTTTCAACCGCAGCTGCTTTGTGCGACACAGATGCGGTTGAAAAAACAGGGGGAAAGGGCTTTTCCAACCATTGTGCACTTGCACGCAGCATTGCTCAGCTGTCCGGGCAGCTCAGCAGGTTGTAAATTGCACTCGCACAACTCATGCATGCGCACGTGACACAGAGCGACAGAACCGGTAGTTATACCGGTCAGATCCCAACCCTGTTCAACAGGGAACAAATTTCTTTCCAGAAAACCTAAAAAATACCAATAGGTGAGACACCTAGTAGCTAAGTGTCTGTGGCAGTAACATTACCTTGGAGGGGCAAACAAGCACGTTCCCAAACCATGTTGATTCATTTTTAGAGATGTATATTCGATACAGCCAAATCAAGCTATTTTAGAGTTCTTAGATGGCTGTCCAAAAATTGAGTTCTCTATCAAGTGACAAAAACAATTATGTGACAATTATGATGTCATCATTTGGTAACTTCCAGGCATAATACTGCATGAGGCAATGTCTATGTCTAGTCTAGAAACTTAATTCCAAAACAGATATCTGACAGAATGCAAAGACAATATTATATTTTTCCCATAAGCATTGCTAATTTGTTCTGGACTGATTTTTATCGTTAAATCCATGTAAAGAAGCTTGCAATTATTTTCAACCTCGTGTTAATTTCAGTACAGTTAAACATTGCAACAAAATGTAATGTTCCTCCAATAGATTTGACTACACTTGTAATTTCATTCAGAAATTTTTCACAATAAAAGTTATAGCCACGTATTAATTTCCACTAGAAGACATAAAGCATTTTATATCCAAAATGTGCTTTATTGTATTTCTCTTTGGGTCTCCTAATAGCTCCAAGTTTGGCTGTTAAGAAGTTTGATTTCTAACAGTTGCAGAATGTTGTGGCAAAGGCAGACACCAAACCTTGTGTTATTTGAATAAACTATTTTGAGATTTATTTTACCTTTGATTAAAATCAAAAGGCGCTGTCTGGAATTCAATTTCAATAAATTAACAGAAAGTTGGTGTTCATTTAGGGAGCAATTGTAAACTCTAAACCTCTGTTTGATAAAGTGTCATATCTTCCTCAAGTTTAAAAATCAAATTGCAATCAAATCAAAAACATCAAATATGCTCCTATTTCAAAATATACTTTTTACACCTATAGTATTGCAAGTATCATGTGAGCAAAACTTTTCCTCATAGGACTAGTGTCAGTGATAAATTAGAAACTGAAACAGATGTGAGATTTTTGTACTAGCAGGCAGACTAGAGAATGAAAGTCCATAAAAATCTCAAATAGTTCATAAGCCAATGGAGGCAGAGACAGAAATATGATGAAGCCATAACATTCTATACAGACCAGTGCAATCCTTTCTACCATTACTTTTCCTTATTTGCTTCTTGTTTATTGATTATTTGCATTCCCCACAACCCACCAATTATCACATTAAATTATCACATTAAACAATAAGAAAACCTACGCACCAATTCCATCTGTGCTTTCTACAATTTTGTAAACAAACTAAAAGACTCAAGGTCCATCCCACCCCTGAAAGGACCTAATGGTAAAGACTGCAATGATGACACCATTAAAGCCAACCTCTTTAACACATTCTTTGGCTCAGTATTTGTAAACAGCAATGGATCATGCTCAGTATTTCCTAGTTGAACCACAGACAACTACAATGATCTAATACATATCGATTTTACAGAAGACAATGTTGAAAAAGCACTATACAATTGGAAACCATCTCTGTCTATTGGACCGGATGGAATATGTGCCTACTTCTTTAAAAAGCTACCCACTGCCATAGACGAACCTCTAAGCATAATCTTGAAAAATCTTTCAGGACCAGCTCCTTGCCAAAACTATGGTCACAAGCCACGGTCATCCCCATCTTCAAAAAGGGAGACTCCAGCCTAGTTGAAAATTATAGTCCAATCTCTTTATGCTGTGTCACTTGTAAAGTCATGGAATCAATTATTAACCAATCCATTATCCTCCACTTAGAAACAAACAACCTACTCTCTAATAAATAATTTGGTTTTAGGAAAAAACTATCATGTAATCTGCAATTCTTACAGTGCAAAAACATATGGACTACACAACTCGATCAGGGCCAAGCAATAGACACAATCTACATAGACTTCTGTAAAGCCTTTGATTCAGTGGTACATGACAAACTACTAAAACTAAAATCTTATGGTGTCTCTGGACACCTGTATAACTGGATAGAAGCTTTACTGTCAAACAGACAACAAATGGTCAAAATTGGGAGCGTCCTATCAAATTCTGTACCTGTCAACAGTGGTGTCCCCCAAGGCAGTGTTCTAGGACCAACTCTTTTCATACTCGACATAAATGACCTCTGTGATCATATCAAGAGCAGCTGTGTTCTCTTCGCTGACAATGTAAAGCTGTTCAACACCACAGACAATACTGCTATCCTTCAAAAAGACCTTGACTATGTATCAGAATAGTCAAACAAATGGCAACTTCAAATCTCAACAAATAAATGCTCTGTCCTACATATTGGCAAAAAAAATCAGAAAATAAAATATAGGCTGAATAGTCAAGCCCTTGTTGATGATCCAAACTCTGTCAAGGATCTTGGAGTACTCATCTCAAATGACCTAAGTGCTAGAGCCCACTGTAACTACATAGCCGAAAAGGCATTAAGAGTTGTTAACCTAATCTTACGTAGCTTTTTCTCTGGTAATATTACACTAATAACTAGAGCATACAAAACATTTGCTGGACCAATACTCGAATACAGCTCATCAGTCTGGAACCCACATTACATATCTGATATTAACACAGTTGAGAAAGTCCAGAAATATTTCACAAGAAGAGTCCTCCACTCCTCTACTCATTGCAGAATACCTTATGCCACCAGACTCAAAATTCTAGACTTAGAAAACCTAGAACTACGCTGCCTTCAGTCCAATCTAAGTATAGTATATAAAACCATAGATTTCAATGTCCTACCTATCAATGAATACTTCGGCTTCAACCATAACAACACAAGAGCAAACAATAGATACAAACTCAAGGTTAATCACACCAAACTTGATTTCAGGAAATACGACTTCAGCAACAGAGTGGTCAATGTCTGGAATACTCTACCTGACTCTTTGGTTTCTTCCCCAAAGCCCAAAAACTTTAACCTTAGACTGTCTACTATTGACCTCACCCCTTTCCTAAGAGGTCTGTAGGGGGCATGCATAAACGCACCAACATACCAACCGTCCCTGTCCTATTGTTTCTTTTATATTTTTTTTATTTTCCTTATATGTATCCATGTATTCATAACTATGTTTTTAGTTATACCTATTATCTTAAAAGCAATTGACAAATAAAAATAAAATAAAAATAAAACCCATTCTTTGTTTTTCTAGTATAACCTGGGTTTCCAGGTTATACAAGGCAAGTGCTCAGAGGAAAGGCCTGAAAAGTTCATTTGCTATCAAAAAAGGAGATATGCTACCTCATCTTTGCTGTTTTTCTGTGGTTTAGTATGGATTCAGCTATACAGTATCAACAAGGAAGGAAAAATGAGAAGAACAAAAATGACAGATGACACTTCACTGCAGGAGGCAGTAGAGCAGACTCACACAAGCTAAACCTGTGGGTGAGACCCAATTATATCTCATTGATTCCTTTGCTCTTCTTCAAAACTATTAAGAAACATTGCTGCAATACCGAGTAGAAAAGGGTTGCGTGCAGGTCCTTGAGCTACAGCATGACACACAGTAAGATTTGGTTGAACTGCTCCTGCAGGTATGGAGCATTGCCAGTTTGCTAAAGCTAAATGATCTGCATGATTCACAAAATTTTCTGGCAATTGCTTTGGCAGAGGATTTACTCCTGCTGAATTCAGAAATTTGGCATAAGCACAGCCACCCCTTGAATGAGGTTGGCTGGTGCTTGCATGGAATATTTCTATGCAAAGCAGCAGACCAACATGATTTTGTTGTTTCTTCCAGAAATACCTGGCTTTATTTTGTGTGTCTTTAAATAGATTAGCAGATACCTACCTATGAAAGGTTAGAGGGCTACCATGTGATTAACATCATGGTTCTGGTGTGACATATAGACACTGACATCAGTTGTACTCATAGAGACAGACAGTGCAGTATAGTAATCAAAGTAATGGGCAAGGTTCAGGTAGACCCAGCTTCCACACCTTCCAGGCCTGGAAGTCAGTTGGGTGATGGTAATCAGTTGGGTGATCTTGGGCCAGTGACCTTCTTTCAGCCTAGGTTGAGAAGTAAAAAAATAAATGTTTAACCAACATGCAAAGACCAGCATGTAAATTATAGTCAATAACCTTCAATGACCCTAACCTTTGTCATGCAATGGATTGATTTGGACTGATGGTTAGAATAATACTTCCAAGAATGCAATCCATAAAAATCTATTTTGTGTTTAGAATGGGCCATGAAGATTTTACATAGTTAGAGATAAACAAATGTAAATGGGGATCAGGAAGCCCTCCTGTATATTGAGTTAGACTAGTACATACTTTAGAAAACGTATTATATGAGCATTGGTCAGAGTAGGCAAATATCATTACAAGGTCATCATATAAATAATTACACAGTTCATAATTGCATACAATAATAATCATTCATATCATTGACATCATTACAGCTTTTGACAGATGCTTATCTATATCAATTACATTTTTATTTCACCTTTTCTAAAAGAAACGAGAATCTAAAATGCTTCTTTCTCTCTCCCCAATATTATGCATATGACAGACCTGTGAAATGACTTAGATTAAAAATAATGACTGATCCAAATTGAATGCTGTATCATCCTAACAGGATACATATTAAGCAATGTGAGGGGTGCTTGGTGCTCTCTGAGCTTGGTTTTCTTTGAGATGTTTAATTATGCAAATTAGATAACATCAGTGCTAGTGTGTTAATAACTAGCACTGGTGACGTTATCTAGTTTGGTAATGAAACATCTGCAAAAAACCAACCAAACTCAGAGACCACCAAGAACCCCTCATTTCAACCTTGAGCTACAAATATGCTCCTTTATTGATTAAATAATGTGTTCTTTCTTTGGCTTTAGCTAGCATGTTGCATTAACCAGCCATTGTGCTTTGTTATCTATGGTTTATAGTTTAAGAATCCTGCCATGAATGCTTTCTTAAACAGACTCTGGTTAACAAATTTCATTAAATAATTTCTTATATCACAGAGATGTAGCACTAGCAGAGATTTCTTATCCTCTAGATCACTGGTGTCAAACTCGATAGCATAACGTGATGTATCGCAATGTGTTTTTGCCTTTGCAAAGCATGGAGTGGGCATGGCCTACATGTGATGTATTCAGATCACAGGCCATCAGTTGATAGGGTTGTTTAGTGTTCTGAAAACCTACCAGATATAAATCTAGTTACTATGGCTCAGAACTACAGTGTTATCTTCAGTTTCCTGACACACATCTATTAATGGTATAGGCACCTTGGTGTGAAGAAAACATGGCAACTCTCGCTACTCTTTTGCATACTTACTGGTTTTAAAGTAAACCTATTTGGGGTAAGGGGAAGATCAATCATCATCAACATATGCTGTGTGAATTAGCCATACCTATCCTATAGGTGCAACCATTAATTTGACTGTATAGCATTCATACATTGCTGCCCTGGTATAATATATATCCATCTTTGAATTAGATAATACTTTACTTGAGAGATAAACATTGCTGGGCATTCTGGAACTTTGCAACCCATCAATCCCATCCAGCATGAACAACATGCAGGAAAGACAAAAGTTGGTAGTACCATAGCATTGGAACTTGTACAGCTCCTCATTCTGTTTTTGTTTTTTTGTTTTGTTTTGTTTTGCTAATAGACTGAACTAATTACAAGGCATTAAAGTCAGAATTCATTTTAACACATGAAAAATATATGGGCTGTCTATGTGTGTGTGCATAAAATGTTATGTAATGTTACAACCAGCAATTGTCTACATAGTAAAAATTTACTGTGTTCATTAATATCCAGCATGCTTCGTTTAAATCCAGCATATGTGTTGCAGTAATATTGTATTCACAAATTATTTTAGTTCAAACTTTGCAGAGAAAATTACATTAAGTGCCTGGTTCTGAATATCACTATTTTTTAGATGTAATATATATGTTAAGTCAAACAGTTAAATTAAGGTTTAGTATTATGCATGCTCTAGGAAGGGGGAAAACATCTACAGGAGTAAAGGTATAGGCAAAACATTTTTTTAAGGAACTTTAAACTTTAGTCTAAAGTTGAGCAAGAATAAATTGATGTATCTTTAATATGCAACTCACAGTAAAGAGACTTGTGGCATATTACAACCCAAGATGAGATTAAAACTGTATCTTTATAGAACAAATCTTTATTGAAAATTAAAAAATCTAGAGCCAAGGAAGAAAATAGTAAGGTAAATACAGTAGAAATTAAATTACATGTAAGATAATAAATATAGCTTTTCTGACAAAAATGCAATCAAAAGATGCTGCCTTGCTACTTTGAGAAACATCTCCCTCTGCTGTGAAAAAAGAGATATTGACAAGGTCCTAGCAATTCTCATAAATTTCTAGTTGATTTATTTCTCATCACCAGAATGAGGTTATACATTCTTTCCTAGTTTGTAGAAGGCCATTTAAATCTATATAAAATGAATGTAAAAGGCAGTTGTTCCTACCTGTGCTGAATTCTGATTTGTTGGAAGGAAAGACAGCATCTGTGAACTTCAGAAAAAAGGGTGGGGGGCAATTAGTCTTTGGGGTGCAACATGAAAATGAAATGTTATCCCCATTTCTTCGAAGTTTAAAGTGTTTTTTTTTTTCAGGGTTGTCAAACTGGCAGTCCACAGGCTGAAGGCATCACATGCAGGCCACACTCACCCCAGCTCCCCGAAGGGGAAAAAAAACATCACAAAATGTCACATGACGGCAACATGATGCTGTGAGTTTGACACTCATATATGTAGATCCTTGAAATGGAACGGATAGGAAAATCATTGCCTGTAGATCAGTTTAAAGAAAATGTGAGGGTGCCCCCTCAGACAAAACATATAACGATGTCTAGGGTGTGGAAGAAGAATGGGAGGCAAAAGAAATACTGATGAAATTTCACAAAGCCTTACTGTGTATCTCCATCATCTGAAAGATCACATTAGTTATTGATGTGCCATAAGTCTGAAATCTGATTTTATCTGTTGCTTTGGCCAGCAGACTTCAATCTCCAATTTACTGTAGCTCCCTGAAACGTTCTTGAAATTGGATTTGTTCATTCTTTTAAGATAGAATGTTTCAGTCAGCAAATAGTTGGGGTTTCTTTGTTTTCTAATGTTGCTATTCCTATGAGATGGACAAAAAGTAATCATTGTTTTATTTTTCATTCTATTCTGGATTTATTAAAACAAAGTTGCATGTTTTAGTAGAACTTCTATTTCATTTTGTGGCTCAAGGGAGATTTCAATGGGAAGAATTGTCCATGGCACTGATTTAGGCTGGGGAAACTAACCTTCCTCGTAGAGGCTTTTCAAGCAATTTGAACAATGGCTTGACCTATGTTCATTATTAAAGGATAAAATGATTCCAGTTGCTAATGGCAGCAGTGCTTGCCATTTTTAAAAGCCTTGCTATGCAGGCAGCTTGAAAGGGTTCCAAATTCCAGGCAAAAGAAACCTGCGGTCATAATCATGGATGCCACCTGAGCAGGAATTTGGAGCAAAAGTTCAGGGCACCATTTAACTAGGGAGAAGCAGGTAGCTCAAATTCAACTGATTTATACATCATAAAAGGTCCAAGTTATTTAGGATGGCTGTTTGAAAAATGATTCCAAAGTGCTTAAGAACTCAAGCAAGCAAGGAGCTCTCTGCTTGTTAAAGCAAGCCTGACTTTTGTTCAAGTTTATGCACAAATCTGGAAATATATATACACACATACACACACACACATATACACATACATACATACTCACACACACAAACACACACACACACATTGCTGATTTAAGCACTCTACTCCTTGAAATTAATGCAGAGCTTGAAGCAATTCAAGCTCTGCATTAGGAAGTTTTAATAAATTGCAAATAGGTACCATGCTCGCATGAGGTCTGCGGTACTTTTCTGAATCATTTTCCTGTCACTTGTGGGACACATCATTCTCACCCACCAAATGTAGAATAAATAAGGTTCAGCCAGGTTTTCCTTCTTGAGTCTGTTGCTATTGTGTACATGTAAGGGTTAAAGTCCTCCCTTTGCGGAATGAGCATGCTAATTACAAAATTACAATATTTCCAGTGGGCTGTAAATGGTCCGAGTTTAATTTCTTTTGCCATCCGTTTCTTCAATTGCAGTTCATCTGTCTGTGTGTGTCCTATTTTCCCTCTAGTTTTTTTAACGTTTTGCTAATCTTTAATAATAAACATCAAGCTATTTTTGCTAGCTGAACAGAGCGGTGCATCTGCTTGCTCTGATTTGCATGCAGGAATGGATTAATGGAGAATGTGCTGGATGTGAAACTAAAACAGGAAATTACCTCCAGCAGTTTTCAACATCACTTACCATCATCAGTCACCTGAAATACTGACTGAGTGCATAAGCTACTCTTACCCAAGGATAACTAGGAATAATTAAACTAACCCAAATATGGGTTTACAGCAAGGGTGTCAAACTCACATCGTCACAGCAGCGTCACATGACATATCTTTTTTCCCCTTTGCTAAACTGGGCGTAGGCCAGCATGTGATGCATCCAGCCCATGGGCCTTGAGTTTGACAGCCCCGCTCTACAGTGACCCACTGAACCACAAATTGATTCCATGGGTTGGCTCAGATAAAATTAGCATGTGGTTGCCTCATTTGTTGTTCAAGCTAACACAAACCCTTTCTCTTATGCTTAGCAATTCAGCTCTAGAACAATCATGAGGGGGAAAAAAATGTTTGGACTCATGTTAAGGAAACATGTTTCATCATACTGTTTTCCTTTCCCCCTTGGGGCAATTGTTTTCAATTCTACCTTGAAAGAACTCTTTGTCTGTTAATAAAAGGATTCATGGAGGAATAGTCTAGCCACAGATACCTTATTCTGCCATTCTCTGAACTCATTTCAAATAACTCCCCAAAAGTACCAGCTTACCTTCAAATTCTTCATTTCTCCTTCCTTTCCACTATTGCATGTGGTTTGACATATTGGGTTGTAGGAACTGTTTTGTCACTATGCTCAATTTATTAGTCTGTTTGATCTTACTGGATAAGAATTATGTGGATATTAAATTTTAAAACTTAGCCTTATAAGTAAAAATAAATAAAAGGATATTCCATGATCAAGGACTGATGAAGTCCCAGACAAAAGATAGGATATATTGTGTATGCATTAGTTGATTTAAAACTTCTCTAGACTCATAGGGTGGAGGCTGTAGATAGAGGAGCCTAAGCCAAAATTTGGCTGGTGGGCCAGTTGCAATCTTGTTTTGAGCAGGAAAGCGTGACTAACAAATGTCCCCATACCTCTAAGGAAGACCCCCACAGTATACTTTACATGGCTGTGCTTTTGAAGACTATCCAGAAGCTCCAATTTTTGCAAACTACAGTATCCTGCTTGCTGATGTATGACAGCTGCTATAGCTAAATAACACTGATTTTGGAGGCACTGCATTGGCTCTGAATATGCTACTGTATGCAATTCCTAAGCTGGTTTTAACCAATAAATGTTTTACGATTTGGCTTCCAGGTATCTCCTAAACAGACCAATCTGTCTGATCCACTCAGTTCAAACAAGAATACTAAAGGATCCCCATTCCTAATAAAGGAATTTCATGGAGATGGATGAGCAACAGAAGACAATATGTCTTTATGACAACTACATATGTATGGCATATGTGGAGATTTAGGTGGAACTCTTTCTTGTGTGCAAGAGTGCAATTTTGACCAGTTTTTGGCAGTGAATTTAATAATGTATGTAAGGATTTTTGTATGCTGCCCAGAGTTAATTCAGGTGGCTGTATAAATTTGATCGCTAATTTTATTTGTTCGTTTGTTTGAATAATATGTATTGGGAATGTTGATGAATTTTGTGAAAGACAATTGCCACAAGGTCAGAAACAAGCAGTCTGAAAACAGACTAGTCTGTTGGTGAAACAAGCAATAGATGGGAAACATCCCTTTTGCCCAAAAGAGAGTGCTTTCAAGCCTTTTAAACTGCACAGGTAGGAAGAAAAGATGCAATAAGTTAAAGCTTAATTCTACTATAGATATCAAATTGATATTTGGCAATTATTGGAATTCCCTCATGAAGGTTTTACAATCTACAATAATCCTTACGAGAAGATTTGTGTCTCCTTTCAGTGTAGAGTTATCAAGAGAATCTTGATGGTTTAAGAGTTGTATGAATGAGCATATATTTGTGCCATTGATTTTATTTTTTACATTGTAAATTGCCAGGAGTCTTTCCAATACAGGTAGCCTTTGCCTTACCACCAGTTGCTTAATGACATCACATTTATAATAACCGTGGAAGAGATGCTTTACTGTCAAACTCCAGCCTGGAGATGAGACAGTGAGATCCAATCGAGTCCAGTTCTTTATTTGCCTACACCTAATAGACAGAATCTTGCCAAATTAAAGCTATTACTTTCTAAGTTAGATTTCTCTTGGGAGATTCTAGTGATTACCTTGAATCTCTCGCTCCGCCCTTCATTTCAGGACTATGCAGTCTCTTGATCTGTGTCTTCTTCTGAGAAAGTTCTTAGTTGGCAAAATCCTCTCCCTGTTCTGCTGCAGATGCACAGTCCATTACATCGATGGCCCATAAAGACCGTCCCCCACCCATTGTAAATTATTGCACTGCCCTGCCCCCCAATGGTCACATGACTCCATGTTGGGTGCTTGGCAACCAGTCACCTTTATGACCGTCATGGCATCCTGCAATGACAAGATCATGATTTGCGACATGCCAGTTTCCAGCAAAAAATTCCATGCATATGTACAGTAAGCCTTTGTGAAATTCAATAGTATTTCTTTTGCCTCCCATGCTTCTTCCATAGGCATGATGTCATGCATGATGATAAGTAATTTCATCCTTATCTGTATTAATAAACCCAATGAAATCTGAGACTTCCATGTCAGTTGAACAAATTCATACCTTCTATTGAGCATTGTGATTTCCTTCACTTGCTCAAATGTGGATTTTTCAGAGAGGTTTATTTTGACTACCTTGATATGCTATATTTAGAAGAAATAGAATCAAGTAAGTAAATGGATCCCTGGAGAAACCCCTTGCCAAATGTCAATTTTTTCTTATAAATTGCAGAGGTTTCAAAAATATTAAATACTTCAGTGTTTTCCCCTTAAAATATTCTAAGGACTTTTCATCAGTCCCTCATCTGAATTTCTGCACTCGGGTTATTTTAAAAGTCCATCTCCTCTAAAAACGAGAAACAAATTTGAGTCACATAAATGCTAAAGGCTTTCTATATCTCTTCTGCCTTGCTTCTTTATTTGGTAAACAGATTTTGTCAGCCTTTAAAAATTAAATACCTCATTACTTAAATAAAGTCATCAACATGTATTTAGAGTTCATGGTGATTATTGAACCATAATCATTCCGGACTGTTGGAATACATGGTCATAAATTTAATCTTTCCTTGGTTGCTATCACGTCATGTGACAAAATAATGATTTTGATATGTATAGCAAGGGTAACTGAAATAGCCCTTGAATGAATGTATTTGGAATAAAACACTTGATAATTTAAAAATAATCTCAAAGTATGTCTAAGGTTTTTTTTCTTCCTTTGTGAATTTTATTCCTTTGAAGATGTTATTGTTTCATGTTTCTTCTCTAATTCTTCCTTTTTTATTACAACAGAAGTGTCATTTATATACCGGATACACCGTTTTGATTGTGTACGTGAGAGTGTTATACTTTCTAAATCCTGCATTACAATCCCTCCTGTAAGTCTTGAGAGTGATGATCCTATAGGTGTTTCCTCTGATTTTTTATATATATATTTGTCCATCAAGGTGAAAATAGGCAGGCAACGAGGCAGAGGTTGGTCAGGTCCATGGTTCTGGGTATTAGGTAAGATTAGGTGTGTGTGCTTTCATTGGTTTGTTTGCTAGTTCTGGGTTTATGTGTGTAAAGAATGCTGTGCCATTGAATGAAACTATAATTTCATCTTTTTCAATTTGTAGGTCTTTGATTTAGGAAATCTATTCATGAGGTATCCATGAGCTGGTTCAATCAGCTGCTGTCTTGGAGCTAGTGAAGGAATTTAAAGAAGCTTGATCTGGATTAACTCCCCATTAGGCAGTGGTGGGATTCAAAAGAATTTACTACTGGTTCTGTGGGCATGGCTTAGTGGGCGTGACAGGGGAAGGGTGCTGTAAAATCTCCAGTCAGAGGTGGTATTTGCCGGTTCTCCAGACTACTCAAAATTTCCGCTACCGGTTCTCCAGAACTGGTTAGAATCTGCTGAATACCACCTCTGCTATTAAAGCATTGGAATGTCCATTTATGAAAAGAATGGACAGATTGCTTAACTAGCTGATATATTAGTTCTGGGATGTCTTGATTGGAGGCTCATCAAAAAGTAAACCTGAGCACTTGTGGATCATACCTGCATCCAGTCTCTGCTGGTATTGCTGGATGTGAGCTTCTCTTTTCTTAAAATTACCTGCTGAACAGTAGAGCAAAGGTGACAAGCAAGAGACATGCCATCTTTCTTTTGATTATTTCATTATATTTGCTGGAGGGAGCTGGAGAACAGGTATACTGTGATAATACAGTCTATTTCTGAGGCAATTTTCATACTGTTGGTGTAATAGAATGCAAAGTTTTTCTGATCTGAGAGGGGACATTCTACTTCTTTTCTCAAAACATTCTAGATATTTTTTTAAATTTTGATATATATCTGGAGAGAGAAAGAGGGAGAGAGGGAGGGAGAGAGAAAGAGAAATATCTTGTCTTTTCTTCTTTAGTAAGGCTAACTAGGTTCCAGCAGACAACATCAGTGATTTAAATGTTGTGAATTTGAAAGCACTTTCATTTCTGCTTGAGTTGCTGTGATCTCATCTGGCATTAGCATTAGAAATCATCAAACAGAAAATGTTAAAATTCATGGAATCATAGAGTTGGAAGAGACCATTTAAGCCAAGAAGTTTAATTCCCTCGCTTGCAAAGAATTCAGTTTTAAAGCATGCATGACAGATTGCTGTCTGCCTCTCAAACAAATCGTGTGAAAGCAAGCCAACCAGTATCCTGAATAAGTGGCTCAAGTGTTGAAATGGAGCATTGTGCTAACATTCAAATGGAACTTAAATACCCACATTCTAAATCCTGTCTTCTAGGATAGTAGAGACAGGTCTTGGCTGCTTTCTGCTATGTAACATTTTTTGCAAGTACTTATCAGAATATCCTTTCTCAGTCCTCTTTTTCAAGTACAAACATTAAAACTCTTCAAAATTCTCATAGTATTTGTTTTCTAGTGCTCTAATCATTGTTGTTACTTTTTTCTGAATTCATTCCAGTGTATTTGAATCCTTCGTAAAGCATAGTATCCAAAACTGAGCACAATACCATATAGAGTTTGACTAAGAAGAATTAAAGTGGAATTATGGTTTCTGTAGAAACTGGGATTCTGTTGATGTAGCCTAAAATTACATTTGTCTTTTTTATGAACACATCTTAGCACTGGCTTGTTTAGTTTATTAATTACCTTTTTCACAAGTATTATTAGCAAGTCAAATATGTTGAAGTAATTCCCTGTTAGGAGAATGAGCGCATACAGGGAGACATAGTGAGGGTAGTGAAGAATAACACAAAACAGCACACAGATACACTGTACAGTAAATGTAGGTTTTTACTTCCAATAAATGTTTAAGCAAAGACCAAGATAAGCAGTTCAAGTCATTCACAGATAAAGCAGTCAGTGTTCAGTTCAGGGATAATCCAAATATCAAAATCCAGTATCAAAAACAGTTCAGTAACAGTCTTACATTAATGATCAGTAACAGTCATTAGGAGGAACGACAAAACTCTCCAACAGAAAGGAACAGAAACTCACTGAGACAACCCAGGTTTCTGGCTCCATCTTATGGCCGTTTGAGAAACCACACCCAATTACAGTTTTAGCATTCTCTTAAAGATAGTATTAAAATGTCTATCCTAGTTTATATATTTCCAACCCAAATAACTGTTAGGTGACTTATATTCCTAACAAAATATCCCTTTCTACATCCATGCATCTGATTACTATCCCCTTAATGCACAATTTTTTCTTTAGCCTTTCAAGTTAATCTTCAACTTTATTTTTCTTTTCAAGACTATTGAAGAGCTGTGGTGGTGCAGTGATTAGAATGCAGTACTACAGGCTAATTCTGCTGATTGCCAATTCTTAGTTCAGCTCAAAATTGACTCAGCCTTCCAGGTTGGTAAAATGAGGACTCAGATTGTTGGGAGCAATATGCTGACCCTGTAAACTACTTAGAGAGGACTGTAGAGTACTATGAAGGAGTATATATTTTCACCGCAGCTATTGGGAAAAGTTTCTCATTATAGTTTGCTTGTTATTGTTTTTCTCTCATAATTAAAATGTTGTCCTACTTTTTAATTCAGCAAACTTTTCTTTGTTGACCTCTCTAGCTAATTAACAACTTAAATATTGAGGAAATGTAATTCATTTAAAAAATGAAAAAAGTGGGTGTGTTATTTAATAGGCCTATGCTGTTGCCCAAATATTTAATGATAAAGATCCTAATATCCTGAAGGTGATCACAGTGACCTCTCAGCTAAATGTTCCTCTGGAGAATTTCTACAACACTATAATTTAATTTTGCTCTTGGGTTAGGACTTAAGTAATATTAAAGGCAAGCCTATCTTTGAGGCTGATGTTGGAATTCCTATAGCTTTTGATCTTTCTTGATTTCAACCATCATATCCTGCAGTAGGAGTTTCATGCAGCTCATGAGTTCATGGTTTCCATGGCAAACATGGGCTTACCACAACTGATCATAGCATTGAATGATAACTGTTAACTGCCCTTAGTCTTGAACAGATGCAGTGTAATCTGAAGGTGCTGATTATGTGCCATCAACTCTTTCCCCAACTTGGTCCTTCAAGTCTTCCATTACTGGATCCAGGAGAGATATCATGAGGCACATGAAGATTTTTCCCAACAACTTAAGGAGCAGTTTGTTCATTCAGTCAGCCAAGCAATCAATGTATATAGTCACTCTCCCACCATGCAAAATTAGTTAACAAGCAACAAAAACATCAGCAAGAGAACAAAAACAGCAATTAAAACCTGGCATCCAAAGCAATTCATGTACCCATAGTGAATACACCACTTCACCCATCTCTCTTAACCTCCTGGCCTAATGCCTTTATGTAGACTTATTTCAACTGTGTGTAGTCCTAGCTGATTTCACTAAGGGCATCTATCATAGATTATGTAGATTAGATGATTTTTATTATGTTTATTTTCTATTTTGTTTTTGTGGTTTGTGTCACCCGCAGCCATCTGGAATTAGGGTGTGTTAAAAATATTGTTCATAAATAAATAACCAAACAAAATAATTTAAGAGTACATATCTGCCTTTATTTTGTGTCACCAAAGATTTTCTTCTGTTGAACTTTAGTGGTATCTGATACAGGTTCTTGTTAGCAGTGACCTATTACTGATATTTTGAAACAGAGCAACCTCAGGTCATCTCATTCTCAAGACAAGCCCAGAAGTCTTGAAACATTTGTAGACTACATAAGAATAGCCCTGAAATCCATCCATTGGTCCATCCCATATTTCACTATTTCCCACATGCTGCTAGCAGGTTCATATGCTAGGAAGGATGCAATAGACCTTTTGTTCATTCTCAATTTTATGTGTATAATATTAAATATAGAGTTAAGCGTGTAAGTCAAGTATCAGACCAATGTCTAGCATCTTATTTCTTACAATGAGCAACTGCTTCCTCTTCTTAGAAGCCATGCAAGCAGGTTAATACATTTCTTCTTATATCACTTCCCAGGACATGGTATTTAGAAGTTTGCTAAGTCTGACCAGAGGTGATATATATCAAACATGAGCAGTAGCCTTAGGCAACCCTATAAGATATTCTCCTAGTCCAGTGTTGGTCACTACAGTATTATGGCTAGGATGATGGAATATAAAAGAAGCAACACATTTTCCATTCTTTTCTTGGTCAAGCAAAAGAAAGGGCATCCTGGATATGTGTTAATTCATCTGAATACAACACAGATCCCATCTGGTATTCAAGCCTTTATCTTTGCTGATGTGGAGCTTTTACTCTTCCAGTTCACTGAATATTCCAAAAGAGCATGAAGAATAATTCAAATAATATTACAGAAGCTACTTCCAATGACATCTTCAAGCACTTCACAAGATAAAGGACTAAAAGAAACTACTTCTGAAAGCTAATCTGAAGGTAGCCTTATCTGTCCCTTTCCCTTTCTACATGGTACACTTGCTCTCCTCTTTAGAGAAAGATAGCTTGTTTTTGATCATTCTCTTTTTTTGTATCCATCAAATATGCTATCATATGTTAGCAGAAAATTATACCAGCATAACATTTGTTGCGTCCATTGCCCACACTTGTCCTTTTTCTTTTTCCTCTGCGTGAAGCAACAGATCAGGGGTGTCAAACTCACATTGTCACAGCGGTGTAACATGACGTATCATGACTTTTTTCCCCGTCGCTAAACCGGACATGGGTATGGTCAGCGCGTGATGCATCCAGCATGCCAGCTACAAGTTTGACAGCCTTGCAATAGAGTATAAATAGAATATAATAATGTAATGGGTGACAAAATGTAATATATTTTATTCATCTTCGGGCTGCTCAAAAATATATTGCCAGGACATGTGCCATATTTATATGCTAGCCATAAACATATGTAATATTTAGAGAAGTAATTCTCAGCAATTTTCCCCTCATGTCTAAGAAAAGACCACAATTTGCTAGACAATACATTTATTGGATTTTTTTATAGAAATGTATTGCTCACATTTAGCACCATTTTATAAAAATTGCAGCCTTAAGGCTAAATCAGTAAGAATTGACCTTTAAGTGGTTGTAGCTTTTCTTAACCAGATGTTCTGCAGATATACTAGAACTACAACTGACTGTAAGCTCTGAGAATTACATTTGTAATATAGGTACTCCTCATAATGACTGCATTTGGGACTGGCAATTTCATTGCTAAGTTGTTAAGTTGTTAAGTAAAACATCATGTGACTGTGACTGACTTACAGTGTCAGTTCCACTGCAGTTGTTAATCAAATCACTTGCTGTCATTAAGTGTGACAGCTCATGACCATGACTTGAAACTTACTGATGGCTTCCTATGAAGGTTGTTTGCTTTCCAAGAACTGGACACACCAGAGTGTAGAAGATAACTGTACAAAGTACCTTATTGCACCACATACCTTTCCTAACGATAGGTCTTGCCTAGGTTCACACCACCCTTCTAGGCCTTGCAAGTTGATGTAGCCACATAATTAAGTCTTTGAAGGTTAATACTTACAACAAATGGAAGTCTTAAAGTTTGTAAAATGGCATACAACTTAGACTCCCTCCAGAAGTTCTTGCAATTGTTGGAATTAAGTGCTGCCTCAGTGTGTTTGCCCCTTTTCTGGTTGCTGCCAAGTTTTAGGCCAAGCAAAAAGCCAAGCTCCAGACTGGAATCACACCACAGTAAGCTGTTTACCTTAGCTCGAGATCCTGACAGTTGATTGAGAACCTTTTTGCCTTTGTAGAAGAGTTATACAGTTCCAGATGTTGCCTTGTCTTCTTGCTGTCTTCTTATCCTTTTCTCCTACGCATACTTTTGTAGGCTTGAGTTGGGGTTAGGCTGCCTAGGGATGTTGGCATGTTCCTAAAAATCAGTGTTTGGCTCACTTAGCACTATCGTGGATTTTTGTGAGTATACTGTTCGAGTGGGGGTGAATGGAGGGATCCATCTCCTCTCAAGTTTCTGGGATTGTAAACATTTACAGCTCTTTGGGAGAAAGGAAAAGTTGAGCCTATCATTGGAGAAGTTGAGGTGGGAAACTTTTCTGTCTGGCTGCAGTTGCTTTTCCCAAATGCAGACAGCAACTTCATCTTAATGCCCTCACAAAGAGCACAACATTCAAAATCAGCTTCCTCATTGACTTTGCTTATTGGAAGCTGGCTGTGAAGATCTCAAATGGTAATCACATAACTGTGGAACACTGTGAGCGTTATAAATGTGTGCTGATTTTCAATGGGGCTGAATTGCAATCACATGACACAGAGGCAATGCAACCATTGTCAGTTTAAGAACTGGTCATAAATCTACTTTTTAGCACCAATGTTGTAAGTTTGAAGAGTTGCTAAACAGTGCAGTCATTAATCAAGAACTACCTGTATACCTGACGGATACCAGTTTTAGTGAGACATTAATATATACCACCTGTTCTGTATTAATAAAACTGTATCATCAAAGATAAGGACTTATTCAATAAGAATAGCTAACATGATGCACATACCTCAGACACCTTTGAAGTCCACCAGACGTTTTGTTGCATCTGATTTTCTAAAGTATGCACTATTTCAAAAAATGTGGGGAGGAGAGTTGCTGGGGTGCTGCGAAGTAAAACACCAGCCTCTATCCTTGTATTTATTTTTAGGAATGTTTGAGAGGGAGCCTTATAAAAGTCCCACTTGGATTGCAAAGGTTGACCAGATTGCCTTCTGAGAAATGGTCATTTTGTGAGGACGCCAATCTCCCACAGCAGACATTTTGTCCATGTGCTAATGGCATCATTGCAATGAGAGAAAAAATAGCATGAATTAAAATCTAGTAAGAACACCCACCTTTGAACCTCAAGACATATGTACAGAATAGTATATATTGGCTGCAGTTGATGCCATTAGACTGGAATAATCTGCGGATGCAAACAGAACAGGTGGCAATCAGAAATTTTAACAGCACACATTAGGAAGCTGCGATAATTTCCACTGAATAAGCAATAATCCTTTGATAAGGAATAAACCAGACAGGGTAGAAGCTGAAAGCAGGTGAATTTGTCTTAATTGCATTGGGAGAAAGCTGCAAAATTCTTTCTAGCTCAGGAAGATTATCCCGTATAAGAAGAAGGAGGTGGTGAATTTCATCTGGATATTTTCCCTATAAGATAGCACAGGCTAGGGGAAGAAGCTACTTTGTAGAGCTGCCTTCTGCTCTCTCTCTGCAATGATTGAGCATGCAGGTGGGCAATGCATATGCATGAGAGCATAATTAGAAATGGTTAAAATCTAGGAGGATCTCCACCTCCCATAGCAATTTTCAAATTACAAATGGTTTAACTATCTTTTTTTTTTAATGAAGGGGCTGTTATTTACAAGAAGAGAAGCACAGATGTACAAGTTATGCAAAGAAGAAGAAAAACTGGCATTGCCCTCTAACGTAAGGCTGATGTAGGACTATCTTTAGATAAAGTTAGTTTAGCGCTGAGCAAACTTTGGGGCCAATGAAGCAAATGTCTCATGTAAATCGGTTGGAGTAGATTCTTTTGAGTTGATTCCCTTGGGTTTGAGAAAATTCAACATTTAATTTAAAAAAAAAAAAACTAGACCAGGGGTGTCAAACCCATGGCATCACATTGTCATCAAGTGACGTATCATGACTTTTTCACCCTTCACTAAACTAGGGGTGGGCATGGTCAGCGTGTGACGCATCCAGCCTACAGACCGTGAGTTTGACACCCCTGAACTAGACTAAGGTCATTTGAAGGCCTTCCACTGCTCTTCTGTTTCCAAGAGGAATTCCAGTTTGAAGTAATAATGGTCAGAGGGAATTCCAAAGGTCATAAAAAGAGGCATGGGGACAAATATGCAACTTTTGGAACACCAGTTGCCCATCTCTCTTTTAGTTTTCTCTCTGCCTCCTAATAATAGGCAGACTGACCTATAGAATGCCAAATCAGAAGATGGTTGTTTTATTTTGCTTTTTGCATCTTTTAAAGCATCCTCATTCTATTTAATGGAAAAGAACTCAAAGGCAAAATGCTAAGTGTATTTTCATGGGTTGTGGTGGCTGTATAATAGTCAAAAGATGTAAGCATTCTGTTTTTATGTACAACCACTATTTAGAAATCTGTGGCCCTGCTGAAATTCCAAAGAAAGATATCCCAAAGGAATAATCTTGGGATGTTTTTTTCACATTGGAAATGTAACTGCAAAGAAGATTATAGATAGAATAACAAAGAAACATGCAGAGAAAACAACAGCAGCTATATTTTCCATCATCACCAAGAAGAAAACAACAAAGAAAGAGATTCTAAAGGGAATTCAATGATAAGATAGGGATAAAAGATTTCAGCACACTTATAGACTATGAACAATTGAGGGTAAATTCTTTCTCTATGTCACCATAAAGAGTGAGAAACATATATAGCCAAAGTGAGCATGAAATGGAGAATATATTTGTCTGTCCAAACTTAATGTAAATGCACCAATTTCAGACTTCCTGAATATAAATTGAACCAAAAATGTAAATGCATGCTGACACCAGCACTTCTTAGAATTTTGCAGCACAGCTTGTAACTAAAAAAACCCTGTTAAATGAATATATTAAGAAAATGCATACAAAAGGCATTTTATAACAGAAACATTGCTTTGCGATAAGCGTATATATATTGAAATAAGTATGCCCACAAACCCAATCCCTAATTCACAGTAAATGAGGTGGTCCTGACTGTAGGAGACATATGTTACAAGATGTAGATATCAATCTTTCATCCTGTGTTTATGCAGGAATATTTTTTTTTTATTTCATTAGACTACAAGTCTTAGCAGCCTGAACTAAAGATCAAATCATATGCCATTAAAAAAAAAAATCTTGGGATGTTTCAACTGGAGAAGAGTTGATTATGAAATTATAGCCATCTTCAGTTTTCTAAAGGCTAATGATGCGTTGTATAGAAGTAGAGAATTTCCATCAGTTTGAGAAATGTAACAGCTTTTACATATGTTGAGGGGCATACTTTAAAAGGAGCCAAGGGCCATTCTGAGGAATTGATAAAGTGCCTTCAGATAATTAATTTGCCCCTTAGCTGTTTCCATAATGTTTTTTAAACCTCAAATTGTTAACAACAGTTAAAAATGGCTTTGAGGGCCATAGAAGAGATGCTGGCAAATTACATGGAGTCACGGTATTGCGTGACTTTTTCATGTCTGACATATGTCATTCGACCACTTTGTGTTTAGTTGCTCAAAATGACAAAAGTTGGATGAACATATTCAAATTTTGAGTGATGATGAATAGGAAGAATTTCATGGAACCCAAAGGCCTGTTCAGCATGAATATATTACAGAAGACCTCTGCATTGTCAGGAATCAAGTAGATGGTCTTTGAGATATGAGTCAATTCTATGATGAATATGTACTTAAGCAATTTTTTTTGCTGTTAAAGTAGTTGTAGTATCATGGATTAATTAATTTCAATATGTATAATGTTAACTCTGAGGAATCTGTTTTGTAATAGTGCATTCCTCTATTGGCCTGTGCTATTTTGAAGGACATAATCTGGCTAACTGTCCCAAATTTGGGTAAATGTTTTATCATTTACCAACTTTCCAATGAGCAGTGATTTCATTCAAAGCATCACAGTTCCTAAATGATGACTTCATTTGGAATGGGGAAAAGATGCCTATAGAAAAGGATAACTGTATGGAAATACCACCCCAAAATAGAATAAATAAGAATAAATCTATCAGCACAGATTTTCTGTGGAAGTCACAGTACTAAACAAACAACCCAACAGAATTTCTCCTGAGTCTCTGTTATTTATATGTTTATTTAAAGAATTTATATATTACTTTCCATATCAATTTGTTTTCACATTTAAAAAGAGCAAAAATACCCTGTTATTGTTGTGCGTCCCAAAAGGCGGTAAGTGGGGAGATTGTAGTATGGTATGTCACTTTTGACATATGGCTTTTGGCTGGGTAGAAATGGAGATGACATAGCTGAGAGAAACTTCTCTAATCACGGAACCGCAGCTTGAGTGTGTTAGTTGGCCCATTTAGCAAAGCATTTTTTGTGGATTGCTAGCTGCTGTGAGTGAATTTATTTAGTAAATATGTGTGGTAATTAATATGGAATATTATTCTCTACAGAGCAACACTAAGGCAGATGATTTGCATTAGAGATGTGGACTAGTTATGTAAATGGATGTGTTATTTGTTTATAAAAACAGATTGTCTAAGGACCTAGAACTCCACCATATGTAAAAAAAGAAAAAAGAAAAACACAGTGCCTCATATCTTCCGCGTGCTCTGCATTTCTTCCTCTAATTAAGCTAAAAAGAGAAAGAGCCATATTGTCTCTCCAATTTGCATCTTGCTGATTTGGAAAATTTGAAATCACTGTCTTTCCTGGGTTAGATACAGTTCTCCAATCTCATTATCATTTTTGTCTTATCTTTAAAAAATATATTGCTTTAGCTGTAATATGCTTTCTATTGTATTTTTTTAAATAAGAGTGTTAAGTCAATTTCAAACTAAAAACAGAATCCTTATACTATTATATTCTGTGCCTTCTTTAAATATAGATTTTTTATGTTTTGTGCACACACACACACACACACACACATATACATACATATTATATTATATTACATTTATTATATTATATTATATCTCTGTACATTTTTTAAAAAAGAACTCTACAGTGAATACCTGGTCACTTAATAAAATGTGGATAAACGTAGGAATTCTTTTTCTTACGCTCATATAAACACTTTTTCATATACATAAACGTACACCACATGTACTTCTGCTCTGGTAGTATTTTTTATTCTCCTAATTTGGATTTCCAGAATTTGTTGTTGGCCTTTTCTCTTTTTTCACTCACATTACATTTATGCGCTTGTTTGGATCTTTATCACTGCCCACGAGAATAGTGTTTTTCAATTTCAACAACTTTAAGATGTATAGGGATTTCAACTACCAGAATTCCACAGCCAACATGCAGGCTTGGGAATTCTAGGAGTTGAAGCCCACGCATCTTAATGTTGCCAAGTTGGTAAATACTGCAGTAGCAAATAGTGTGATCCCATCTCATCCTAGATCCAACTGCTGCTCTTTGTAGCCCAGCAGCTACTCAACAGCAAGACTCAAGAAGTATGCTCACTATCTGTAGTGGGTATTCTAGGAGTGGGAGTAGAGGGGAAAGACAGAAACAACTCAG